>NW_025963818.1:510000-576557 GCF_023055435.1 Haliotis rufescens | reverse complement strand
CAACACACATATCATACATCAACACATACACAACACATCAACACATATCGCACACTTCATCACACATCAACACACATCAACACGCATATCATACATCAACACATACACAACACATCAACACATATCGCACACTTCATCACACATCACACACATCAACACACATATCATACATCAACACATACACAACACATCAACACATATCGCACACTTCATCACACATCAACACACATCAACACGCATATCATACATCAACACATACACAACACATCAACACATATCGCACACTTCATCACACATCACACACATCAACACACATATCATACATCAACACATACACAACACATCAACACATATCGCACACTTCATCACACATCAAACACACATCAACACGCATATCATACATCAACACATACACAACACATCAACACATATCGCACACTTCATCACACATCCACACACATCAACACACATATCATACATCAACACATACACAACACATCAACACATATCGCACACTTCATCACACATCACACACATCAACACACATATCATACATCAACACATACACAACACATCAACACATATCGCACACTTCATCACACATCAACACACATCAACACACATATCATACATCAACACATCACACAACACATCAACACATATCGCACACTTCATCACACATCACACACATCAACACACATATCATACATCAACACATCACACAACACATCAACACATATCGCACACTTCATCACACATCACACACATCAACACACATATCATACATCAACACATACACAACACATCAACACATATCGCACACTTCATCACACATCACACACATCAACACGCATATCATACATCAACACATCACACAACACATCAACACATATCGCACACTTCATCACACATCACACACATCAACACACATATCATACATCAACACATACACAACACATCAACACATATCGCACACTTCATCACACATCACACACATCAACACACATATCATACATCAACACATACACAACACATCAACACATATCGCACACTTCATCACACATCACACACATCAACACACATATCATACATCAACACATACACAACACATCAACACATATCGCACACTTCATCACACATCACACACATCAACACGCATATCATACATCAACACATACACAACACATCAACACATATCGCACACTTCATCACACATCAACACACATCAACACGCATATCATACATCAACACATACACAACACATCAACACATATCGCACACTTCATCACACATCACACACATCAACACACATATCATACATCAACACATACACAACACATCAACACATATCGCACACTTCATCACACATCACACACATCAACACACATATCATACATCAACACATACACAACACATCAACACATATCGCACACTTCATCACACATCAACACACATCAACACGCATATCATACATCAACACATACACAACACATCAACACATATCGCACACTTCATCACACATCACACACATCAACACACATATCATACATCAACACATACACACTACATCAACACATATCGCACACTTCATCACACATCAACACACATCAACACGCATATCATACATCAACACATACACAACACATCAACACATATCGCACACTTCATCACACATCACACACATCAACACACATATCATACATCAACACATACACAACACATCAACACATATCGCACACTTCATCACACATCAACACACATCAACACGCATATCATACATCAACACATACACAACACATCAACACATATCGCACACTTCATCACACATCACACACATCAACACACATATCATACATCAACACATACACAACACATCAACACATATCGCACACTTCATCACACATCACACACATCAACACACATATCATACATCAACACATACACAACACATCAACACATATCGCACACTTCATCACACATCAACACACATCAACACGCATATCATACATCAACACATCACACAACACATCAACACATATCGCACACTTCATCACACATCACACACATCAACACACATATCATACATCAACACATCACACAACACATCAACACATATCGCACACTTCATCACACATCACACACATCAACACGCATATCATACATCAACACATACACAACACATCAACACATATCGCACACTTCATCACACATCAACACACATCAACACGCATATCATACATCAACACATACACAACACATCAACACATATCGCACACTTCATCACACATCACACACATCAACACACATATCATACATCAACACATACACAACACATCAACACATATCGCACACTTCATCAGACATCAACACACATCAACACGCATATCATACATCAACACATCACACAACACATCAACACATATCGCACACTTCATCACACATCACACACATCAACACACATATCATACATCAACACATCACACAACACATCAACACATATCGCACACTTCATCACACATCAACACACATCAACACGCATATCATACATCAACACATACACAACACATCAACACATATCGCACACTTCATCACACATCAACACACATCAACACACATATCATACATCAACACATACACAACACATCAACACATATCGCACACTTCATCACACATCAACACACATCAACACGCATATCATACATCAACACATACACAACACATCAACACATATCGCACACTTCATCACACATCACACACATCAACACACATATCATACATCAACACATACACAACACATCAACACATATCGCACACTTCATCACACATCACACACATCAACACACATATCATACATCAACACATACACAACACATCAACACACTTCACCGCATCAACACAAACTAACACAGTCCAACAAACACATAAACACACTACACCGCATCAACACAAACTAACACAGTCCAACAAACACATCAACACCAACCAACACATATTACCACACACCACACCCACATATCAACAGACATCAACACACTACACCGCATCAACACAAACTAACACAGTCCAACAAACACATCAACACCAACCAACACATATTACCACACACCACACCCACATATCAACAGACATCAACACACTTCACCGCATCAACACAAACTAACACAGTCCAACAAACACATCAACACACTACACCGCATCAACACAAACTAACACAGTCCAACAAACACATAAACACACTACACCGCATCAACACAAACTAACACAGTCCAACAAACACATCAACACCAACCAACACATATTACCACACACCACACCCACATATCAACAGACATCAACACACTTCACCGCATCAACACAAACTAACACAGTCCAACAAACACATCAACACCAACCAACACATATTACCACACACCACACCCACATATCAACAGACATCAACACACTACACCGCATCAACACAAACTAACACAGTCCAACAAACACATCAACACCAACCAACACATATTACCACACACCACACCCACATATCAACAGACATCAACACTCTTCACCGCATCAACACAAACTAACACAGTCCAACAAACACATCAACACCAACCAACACATATTACCACACACCACACCCACATATCAACAGACATCAACACACTACACCGCATCAACACAAACTAACACAGTCCAACAAACACATCAACACCAACCAACACATATTACCACACATCACCCCCACATATCAACAGACATCAACACACTACACCGCATCAACACAAACTAACACAGTCTAACAAACACATCAACACACTACACCGCATCAACACAAACTAACACAGTCCAACAAACACATCAACACACTACACCGCATCAAAACAAACTAACACAGTCCAACAAACACATCAACACACTACACCGCATCAACACAAACTAACACAGTCCAACAAACACATCAACACACTTCACCGCATCAACACAAACTAACACAGTCCAACAAACACATAAACACACTACACCGCATCAACACAAACTAACACAGTCCAACAAACACATCAACACCAACCAACACATATTACCACACACCACACCCACATATCAACAGACATCAACACACTACACCGCATCAACACAAACTAACACAGTCCAACAAACACATCAACACCAACCAACACATATTACCACACACCACACCCACATATCAACAGACATCAACACACTTCACCGCATCAACACAAACTAACACAGTCCAACAAACACATCAACACACTACACCGCATCAACACAAACTAACACAGTCCAACAAACACATAAACACACTACACCGCATCAACACAAACTAACACAGTCCAACAAACACATCAACACCAACCAACACATATTACCACACACCACACCCACATATCAACAGACAGCAACACACTACACCGCATCAACACAAACTAACACAGTCCAACAAACACATCAACACCAACCAACACATATTACCACACACCACACCCACATATCAACAGACATCAACACACTTCACCGCATCAACACAAACTAACACAGTCCAACAAACACATCAACACCAACCAACACATATTACCACACACCACATCCACATATCAACAGACATCAACACACTACACCGCATCAACACAAACTAACACAGTCCAACAAACACATCAACACCAACCAACACATATTACCACACACCACACCCACATATCAACAGACATCAACACTCTTCACCGCATCAACACAAACTAACACAGTCCAACAAACACATCAACACCAACCAACACATATTACCACACACCACACCCACATATCAACAGACATCAACACACTACACCGCATCAACACAAACTAACACAGTCCAACAAACACATCAACACCAACCAACACATATTACCACACATCACCCCCACATATCAACAGACATCAACACACTACACCGCATCAACACAAACTAACACAGTCTAACAAACACATCAACACACTACACCGCATCAACACAAACTAACACAGTCCAACAAACACATCAACACACTACACCGCATCAACACAAACTAACACAGTCCAACAAACACATAAACACACTACACCGCATCAACACAAACTAACACAGTCCAACAAACACATCAACACCAACCAACACATATTACCACACACCACACCCACATATCAACAGACATCAACACACTACACCGCATCAACACAAACTAACACAGTCCAACAAACACATCAACACCAACCAACACATATTACCACACACCACACCCACATATCAACAGACATCAACACACTTCACCGCATCAACACAAACTAACACAGTCCAACAAACACATCAACACTAACCAACACATATTACCACACATCACCCCCACATATCAACAGACATCAACACACTACACCGCATCAACACAAACTAACACAGTCAAACAAACACATCAACACCAACCAACACATATTACCACACACCACACCCACATATCAACAGACATCAACACACTTCACCGCATCAACACAAACTAACACAGTCCAACAAACACATCAACACCAACCAACACATATTACCACACACCACACCCACATATCAACAGACATCAACACACTACACCGCATCAACACAAACTAACACAGTCCAACAAACACATCAACACCAACCAACACATATTACCACACATCACCCCCACATATCAACAGACATCAACACACTACACCGCATCAACACAAACTAACACAGTCCAACAAACACATCAACACCAACCAACACATATTACCACACATCACCCCCACATATCAACAGACATCAACACACTACACCGCATAGACACAAACTTACACAGTCCAACAAACACATCAACACCAACCAACACATATTACCACACATCACCCCCACATATCAACAGACATCAACACACTACACCGCATCAACACAAACTAACACAGTCCAACAAACACATCAACACCAACCAACACATATTACCACACATCACCCCCACATATCAACAGACATCAACACACTACACCGCATCAACACAAACTTACGCAGTCCAACAAACACATCAACACCAACCAACACATATTACCACACACCACACACCACACCCACATTTCAACAGACATCAACACACTACACCACATCAACACAAACTTATGCAGTCCAACAAACACATCAACACCAACCAACACATATTACCACACACCACACCCACATATCAACAGACATCAACACACTACACCGCATCAACACACATTAACACACAACACAACAAATCACTACCCATCACTACACATCACCACACATATCCATTAATCAACACACATCTTCACACATCAACACACATCCCAACACATCACCATATTTCACAACACAACACAATACATTACTGTACATCGACACACATCAACATAAACTAATCGCAAACATCGCAAAACAACACATCACCACAAATAACCACCATTCACAACAACCTAACACACTTCAACACACATCGCAAAACAACACATCAACACACATAACCGCCATTCACAAGAACGTAACACACATCAACACAGATCACAAAGCATCATAACACATTACCTCACGACACTACACATCACCACATATCAGCATACTACAAAACATATCGCAACACATCACAACGCATCACGACACATCACAACACATCCACACACATCAACACACGTCAACATACATCAACACAAACTTACACACATCAACACATCAGAACACATCAACATATATCTCACACATAAACACAGACTAACACACATCACAACACAATACATCAGCACACACCGACAAACGTCACTAAACAATCAACACACATCACAACACAATACATCACCACACACCGCCAAACGTCACTAAACAATCAACACACATCACAGCACAAGACATCGCATCACTACTCATCAACACACATCAACATATATCACCAAACATCACAACACATCACCACCAATCACCACACTTAAACATACATCAAAACAAACTAACACACATCAACACACATCAGAACACATCAACACAACTAACACACATCAACACATATCACAACACAACAGCACACACTAACACACTTCCCCACTATGTAACCACGTCATCCTATTCAATCACACACCACCACATCATGTAATCACACCACTATGTTGTCACATACCGTCACACCATGTCACTCTATGCTACCACACACCACCACACCATGTAACCGCACCACTGTGCTGTCAAACACCGACACACCATGCAACCACATGGCTTACTCATTCCACCACATATTCTAACCACACCACTATGTTGTCACACACCGTCACACCATGTCACTCTGAGCTACCACACACCACCACATCATGTAACCACACCACTATGTTGTCACACACCGTCACATCATGCCACTCTATGCTACCACACACCACCACACCATGTTACCACACCACTATGTTGTCACACACCATCACACCATGCAACCACATGGCTTACTCATTCTGTAAAGCGGGCTTGAGTTTCCACACATGCTGCCATTTCCAGGGTACCGGCTGAGCAGCTTCAATTTCCTTGGGGCTGCATACCGCCCAGTGGACAGATTTCTGTCATCGATGGTGAGTGAATTTCCTGTCGTTGTGGGGTGTCGAGACTCGATGTTGTCAAATTCTGTGAAGTTTTCACACGGATCTGCATCACACAGGACACAGCTCAAGTCAGTATCAATCAGTTCTGTTTACTGATTTAAAAGGAGTGATGTGCCCAGAAATATGTTTGTGTATTTGGTTGTGAGCTTGTTTGTTTGTTTGTTTATACCAGTAATTAAAACCATAAGCACTGGTCTGTGCTATTGGGTAAGATTGCTTTCGTCAACTAAGTCAGCGAAGCTGACCATCACTCCCGCCGGTCGCCTCTTACGACAAGCATGGGTTGTTGAAAAGTGCATACAACGTATTCCACTGTCCGTACACACTTGCAAGCTAAGTAATGATGGTGGGTAAATTAGAATCGCCACTGGTGGGTCGGGCGTTGTCGACATGTCTTTTCATAGGTGAATCCGAACAGGACATGTGTCTGGAGGAACAACTACGATACACAAACTGTACAATTGTAGAACCGATCTTGTGAACTTCAGGTGCTGGTTGGCTTCATGGACTCAGTGGACTCAGTGGGTGTTTGCTGCCATAAAGAGTTTCAAGTGTATTCGAGGCACGAACAATGGGATTTCTATATGAAACCAGCCATTTTTGATAGTTCTTTCAGTAAAAATTATCCTCAAAACATTGTATGACCATTGGTCTGAAACGTGGTGGGTGAGATAGTCACTTTATGAAGTACCAAGTTAGTTCAAGAGAATCGGAAATACAATATGGTTGCCAGTCGCAATACTGGAAAGTACAAAACATTATCCATCGTAATCAATCTCAATAAAATAAGATCATAGTATTCGCTATCGCTAAACAAAGATCTGATGACATCCCACACGTCAGAACGACCTTTCATCCGACCAATCAAAGCGTCGCTTACCAGATCATGAAAGTGACAGTCAGAATGTATTTTGTAGTCGAAAACCTCGAAAACGTTATTCCGAACGTCAGTTACGGCCCGTACGACTGATTCCGTCAAAATTATCGTCTATCTCTCGCTTCCGTGCATTCGTCATATCTCGCCTCTTTCCGTAACCTGCAAGAAGACTCGTCCCCCAATATATGAATGTTATGAGCGAAAATACAACAAACCGATCAGACTTCAAGTTCTTCATCAAAGAATCCCTCAGGAATAAGTTTTGATTTAACATATGTCTTGCATCTAAAAATATACCCAAGACACAGATAAATGTGTTCAATCATTCTGTATAATTCCGTATGTCCCGATGTGATTTGAATTGCATCTGAAATATATAAAATATATGGGGAAATATATGTGAACCATTACGCAACGAGTTTACAATTGTTTTGGGTATGCCCGTTTGCGCTAAGACGGAACCCGGTAGCATAAACAGACACGCGAGCGGCACGAGTCGCTATTCAGCTTGCGCGCGCATCCAAAATGGCGGCACTTTCGTTGCCGGTGGCGCGCGCATCCAAGATGGCGTCATTTTCGTTTCCGGGAAGCGTGCGCCTCCAAGATGGCGGCAAGTGCGTTTTCGAGGGGTCATCTCCCCACCCAAGATGGTATGTGTACACGAGTGGCATCACGTTCGCATGGAGACACGAGTAAAACACCACGTATGTCTACCGATCTCTCTCTATCCGGGGCGGGCGGGTAGCCCAGTGGTTAAAGCGTTCGCTCGTCACGCCGAAGACCCGGGTTCGAATGCCCACACGGGTACAATGTGTGAAGCCCATTTCTGGTGTCCCCCGCCGTGATATTGATGGAATATTGCTAAAAGCGGAGTAAAACTATACTCGCTCGCTCTCTCTATCCTTATAAATATAAATATTACGAATAACAATATTGATAAACGTCTGTTTGAAGACACGCATGACACTACATTTACATGGAGACACGCGTGACACCACGTTTGCATGGAGACACGAATGGTAGCACACATGTAGACACACACGAGTGCCAACACCTAGGCGTAGATGAACGAGTGACAACGTCACGCATGTCTATCGATCTATGTCTCTATTCTTATCCATATAAATATGATAAATAATCATATTTATAAACGTCTGTTTGAAGACAGGCGTGACAGGACGCATGTAGGATTATACGCGTTGATGAATGAGTGACAACGACATAATCATATTTATAAACGTCTGTTTGTAGTCACGCGTGGCAGCACGTTTGCATGGAGACACGAAAAACATCACGTAGGCATACCTACATCACGTTTATATCTGTGCATGTCGATTCACCTTTCGAATTCAGTCGTCCGTTCCACAACACCATCGTAGCGCTAAGGTGATCGCCGCTCACCTACTTTCACTTAGACGAACGACTCATTGCGCTACAATACGATCGCCTTGTGGAACGAGACCTTGCACCTCAAAGTTTACAATCACATCATCATACCCGATGACATGATTTGTGAAATTTTGTTGCAAGATCCTTCGCCGATGTGACGTCAGCCTAGCAACAAAGTTGCTGGGTCATCGAGAGTGTATAAGCTCGTCTGAGTGATCTATCATCTCCACACGCCATCTCCACACAAACCCTGCCACACCAACGCCCCTTTTCAGGGCCACCCATCATAAAGAACGCGTTGATCCATTGCATTGACTACCCTCAAACCAAAACAAAGAACCCTCCTCCCTCTTCCCCCCCCCCCCCCCCCCCCCCCCCCCAAAGAAAAACAAACAAAAAAACTGCTCCCTCCTCCCGCCTTTCCGCTCTCTCTCCTCCCACCCTCTTTGCGGCGCCGAGCCGCCATCTGGGATGGGGAGATGACACCGACGTGCCGCCCTCTTGGAGGCGCACGCCTCCCGGAAACGAAAATGCCGCCATGTTGGATGCGCGCGCCACCGGAAACGGAAGTGACGCCATCTTGGATGAGCGCGCATAACCCACAATGCCCTGCGCAGGTCACGTGACCTCTGATGTCGTCAAACCGACACCGGAAGTAACGTAATCACAGAAACCGACCATTTAGAAGCCATCAACTACTAACATTTGAACGGAGGAGACGTTGCACAGCACCATACACTCTCAACCATATATATTAGACATCCCAAAATGATCGCTTGTTTAGTTTTAGAAATGTTAATCGAGAACTGCGTCATTATATTTTTCATGCGTAGACAGAAATTGAAGTCGCCAGGTTGAAACGAGTGCCGTAAAGCTCGAGAAAGCTGCTTTCTAATTGACTGATGTCGACTTCTTGTTAGTCATTTTAGTCGTTGGTCAAAGTTCGCGCAAGTTCGTTCTGATGTGCCCTATAATGGGATATCCTCAGATCTTTGTTTTGCGGCAGCGAGAACTTAGATATGTTTTAATGAGATTGCCATCGTAATGTTCTTCTCTTCAGAAACCACGTGATCGATGTAGCTGAAACTTCACATATTTCCTCACACCAATGATGACACCTGAAAGCGTTCAAGAGGTTTGAATCCGGTTGTTGTTTCGATATGGGGATATTGCAGCAGGTCTAAATAACATTCATTTATCATAATAATGCGGATCTTTGATCACGTCTGATTCAATATGTGGACGCCAATATTTCGTACCCAACTTACTTTGATGATCTAATGATTTTATTCAAACTAATTGGTGTTGGTTATTCCATAGAATCACACGTGAAGTGTTAATAGGGCAAGAGATATTCGATACGAGTGAGCGACAGTAACAAACTTACCCTTGCTGTAGCACGAGTAACAAATCAACAGGAGAAGCAGCAGTATTATCGGATCCTTCAAAAATCAACATTTAAAAGAATTGAAAGTCGGCTTTAAAATAATAGCAATTATATTTTATAAGAAAATCGAGGCAGGCAAACCTATGGTTGACATAAGTGGTGAGATTTATTTTCTATCAATTCTCAGCATCGGTATCATATGAAAATACGAACCAAAAAGATATATAACACATTAACTGACGGCAAAAGTGTTTTCTATGTAATTGAAAATTTGTCAAAGTTGATTATGTCTATTTAACCAACAGTTTGTAAAATGTAATCTGTGGCTGTGTATTTTGTGTAAAATCATATTGACGACAAGGCTACGAAATGATTTTGCAACCACATGACCCCTACCAGGTTTGACATGTTGTACATTTGAGCCGACTAATCTTAATATATTTATTTTCAAAGATAATTTATCTAAGATACCCATCAGCAGTTGTATATTATGCGAATTATTTTTTTTAAGTTTTCAAAGGTTTATATTAAGTTATACTTTTTAAAATATAACCATTTCCAAGTATTCTTTCGGCGCTGATAATGCATCAGTACAGTTCCTTTTTTTATATAATATCGCTAACTTCAGATATTTTCAATTTTAAATCAAACATAAAAAGAAATCAGCTGATGACCACCGTTTCTGTTGCCCCTCAGTTCATGATCATGATTACTCATTCATGTTATCCCACTCATGTATGCAATTGTTGTTACTGTTAATCATATATATTCTGTACTATGTCCCTCATTCAGTCTTGCTTGACAACGGTATAAGGATCTATACGGAAACGTCACCTTTACAGTATTAAATAAGTTGTTATCCATAAATTATGATTTTGAAGAAGCAGGTACATATGCCAAAAAGTAGGTATATATTCAAAAAAGTAGGTACACTCTTCAAAAAAAGAGAATTCCAATTAGATTTTTTTTCCAGCAATCGTCATTAAGACAATGTTTATGTTTGATTCCCGTTAGTCATATCATGTTTGTTGTGCATTGCGCGCAAACACATCTCAAAATGTATTTTTGGTAAATGTTTATCAGCAAAAATGCAAAGGATGCACGGACATTGCTTTCAGAAACGATTTTAGGCACAATGCACGTGCAAAATGTTGGAAACAAGAGTAGAGACACTGACTATAAAGAACCGTACACAATTCATCAATTGATTACAAATTATCTGACGTGAAGAGAGATCGAAAAATGCCAAGATTAACTGCAGCTGACCGAAATATCGCCACTAGACGTTTGGAAGCAGGGGAGTCCCAGTCTGCCGTTGCAAGACACTTCAACGTTCACCAAAGCCCGACTATGGGATCGATATACCCGCACTAATTCGACTAAAGATCATCCCAGGAGTGGAAGACCAAGAGTGACCACCCCTACTCAGGGTCGGTACATCCGGTTGCATCACCTTCGGAATCGATTTGCTACAGCAACGGATACTGCAGGACAAGTGTCTGGTATGTGAAGAATTTCCGACCAAACCATCAGAAACTGTCTGAGGGAAGTGGGAATTCGAGCGAGACGACCAAAAGTTGGACCTGTCTTGCGACGTATACACCGTCAACGACGTGTCCGGTGTTGCAACAGAGTACAGGTATGGGATCTCAGGAACTGGCGACGCGTTTGGTTCAGCGATGAGTCACGTTTTCCTCTTCAACGAAGGGATGGAAGAAAACGTGTGTAGCGACGTCGACATGAACGTGCTACACATGTGCAATGACTGATCTGAATTAATGCTGACAATGACGACAATGCTTGTGTCGATCACTGTGTCTAATTTCATTTGATTGTGTTCACGCATATTCTGTGTAGAAACATTTACATCCGCTTAATAAATATCCTTATTTTTTAATTATGCGTTTCTTTTTTGGAAGGGTTTATATTTTCCAGCAAGTACGTATATATTCCAACAAGCAGGTATTTGTTCCACCAAGCAGGTATACATTCCAACAAGTAGGCATTTATTCCAACAAGCAGGTATTTGTTCCACCAAGCAGGTATATATTCCAACAAGTAGGTATATATGCTAACAAGTAGGTATATAGTCCAACAAGCAGATAGAAATAAAACAAATTGGAGTACATGTGATTTGACAAAGAGTTAATTTCCTCTATTAGTCATTAACCGTAATATAATGCTACATTTGAGTCTAGGCATCTGTCGACTTCAATCTATATTGACAAGCAGCCTACCGGATGTGCGACGGAGTGTAAACATTAATTCCGAGTTTGCGAGCGATAATACATTGTTCCACAATTTCAATCAGTAATTAAGAGTAAAAGAAGTCCGCATCAGGCATATTTCAGTTCGTGATCATTGAAGGTTAGCTATCCGGCAAAAGAAGGTAACACTTAAAATTGGATTACAAACGTTATCAATACGTTACCTGGCTGAAAATAAAGTTGTCAAAACACTGACAACTTAAGGCCCGAAACACGACTATGTTACCCGTATCAAATACACCCCCATCGACTATATCCATTTCTTGTTTGTTTCATTTACGTCACACAAACAAGGGTGTGTACTTTCTTTAGCCTGGCAGTTAAGTTAATTCGGGGCCGTTAATTTAGTGGGGATACGGATTAGTTAAAGTCAGGTTTGGACAAATTCCACTGAAAAAATTACAGCAGATAGGCATCTAGGTAAAAATAAAATCTGCAATGTTAAGAAACTCTCAATGTGTTGAGTGAGGAAAGGTGATTCGAAATTAAAGTCAAAGTATAAATTTTAAGTATGTGGGTAACGGTAAACATTGTGTCTCGTACAGATCCCAGAACATATATTTTATAAAACATTCACCTCTATTCCACTATTAACCTTTCTCCACTGTAGTAGCCTATACTCATCCCCTTTCCAGGTCTAGGCTCAGGGTTTCCTTAAATACTCCCCTGTAAAAGGTTCCCCTGCAGAATATATGTTAGTGAGCCTTACATAGAACTTTATAACATACAGAAAACAACTTACCTTCTCCATTGTCAAGAGTTGTACCCAGTTTGGTGCTGCTGCAAGTAACGGAATGGTTTTATATGGTTGATGTGTAACATGTGTAGCCTCTGAAATAGCTTGGCGTGGTAGTTTTCCGTATATGGTCATTGGAAAAACCCCGACGTTTATATGACGCCTTCTAAATTTCGTATTTCTGTCCAAATAAGGTTGTTATTTGACATGGGCATTAATGCCAATGGACGATTTTATCAAGCTCCTCCCTTTTCAGCGTAAACCAGCGTATACCGGTATTGCTCGTTCTCGGCTTTCATTGATCAGGTCTTGCCTGTTGTGTTACAGGACGGAGTTTACAATACCTTACTCAACGTTTCCCTTCTGTGCATTCCCTATTCCATGAATTGTTTACAGCACGTATTTGATGTAACGTCGCAACTGCTGGAAGCTGTAACGCGCATTAAATAACGTAACCAGGATCGACAGTTTTAGCACAAGGGATTTGCTGCCATGCCGGTTGATACTTTGTAAGGTGATTTAATGGGATAAAATAGAACTTCTAAAAATTGATAAAACAAAATATATAAAATAAAAAAAAACATTTATCATGCAAAATAGCAACGAAAACATTTAGGTCTTTAGTTCTTTCGTATGACAGTGTCACCATCCTTGGTAATAATCACCACATATGTTAGTTTTATCACTGTCAGTATCCGAACTTTTAGCCTACAAAATAAATGTGTGTTTTCACAAATGGTAATGGCAGATGCGCAAACGATTTACATACAGCTATATTTGTTGGAACGGTTCGCCTTAACGGAGACAGATAATAACGTTCACGAGTTCTGAAGATATATGCTCAGAACCAGTAATGTTTGTCCTAGTATCATACCATTTTACTGAACGTCCGCCCCGCCCTTATAGAAATGAAATTGTCCCCGATGAAGCAAGTCTGGATTGTTCAAAAGTCTGAATCTCCCATATCACTTGGGTCTTTTCCAATTTAACTACAATCGTTTGTTTCTATTACAGTGTATTTCAGTTACTTAATGTTAATCTAGCTCACAACCTGGGTAGCATGCAAATATTGATCTGATTGTGGCCTTTTAAAGAGCGTATAGATGAAAGTCCCGAGTTCTGTCAGAAGCTGTTCATAAGATTAATGGCATATGTACTATATTTTCAATAGTCAGGAACATGCTTCTCTTCAGCCTCAGTTGACTTTGTGGATGTGTTAAAACCAAACACATCTGTAAACTTTAACTGTTTGTCCCTGGTTTAAGATAACTAAAACTTACATAAAGCAGTAGTTATTATGTCACCGTCTTTAAAGATATATTTCATGCATCAAGGGCAATTGGGATTAACATTTAATTCACCATACAAGTAAGCGTTGTTTCCGCCACAGTCAGACAAATACCAATACTGTCCAGTTTGATGACATTTTAACCCCCATGTGAATATTCCCGTCGACGAAAAGCCCCCATGTTCCTGGGAATCTCCTTGATACGTTTATCCACGGCATTTGGCTACCCTAGGCGAATCTTATCACGAATCGAACTAAGATGGAAAAGAACCGCTATCGTAGAATGTTTATCCTCCTTGGCAGGGGACATTCGCAGTGGCACGCCGCGGCATTGTCTGCGCCCTACGTTCAAGAGGGCGGACAAGTTAAATCGTGTGTTATTTGCTAATTGTAGGTCGCTATCGCTATTAATTACCCACTAAAGTCTTCAGTGAGAAGGTTGAGAAGAAAATCGGTTCACTTTACAAGTATGTGATAAAACATTATTGATATTCTTATCTAATAACGAGGTATAAGTCTCTGAATATTAATGTTTCTGCAACCTAATTTAGGGCTTTTTTTTATCACAACCCCAAGTTAGGCCTGTAAAAAGTCATACATATTTTATTTTCAAAACAGTTGAGAAATCTAAAACTTTTAATACCAATATCCACGCGCATGCATTTTTTTTCTTGAAATGTAGTTTAATAATGTATTATTGATACTCCAAAGATAGTTTAGCATAAAATATAAGGAAACCAAAAATATACTAGTAATTCCAATTTGGCTATGATCGACATGAAACGAACCTTAGTTGACAGAGAATGATAGGTATTTCATAAATGCCATACCTGGACTTGTCGAAAGTCATAATTATTGTAGCGTGGCTAGTACATGTCAACGTAATATTTTCGTCATCGGCTATTTAGGTCCATGATACAAGTAAATATGCTTTCAGGTGTGTGCGTGAATGTGTGTGTGTGCGTGTGTGCGTGTGCGTGTGCATGTGTGTGTGTGTGTGTGTGTGTGTGTTTGTGTTTGTCTCTGTGTGTCTTTCAGTTTGTGTGTTTGTTTGTTTAAATGTAAATTTAAATGTAAATTTAAATGAAATCTGTAATACTCTATAATATAATCCTCTCTTTTTATAATCCTCTATTGCATAAGACTCTATAATAAAATACTCATATTTTTACAATGGCCCAAATGATCCTGCTGAGTATCTTGCCAAAGGTAACATTTTATTATCAATGAATACTTAACACCATGCACACAGAATATATACCAGATTTTAGCCCCTTCTTCCTCAGTGTGAAATTCTGATGGATAGAAGTTGCTCCACCTGTTCATGCATCTTTGTAAAAGAAGATCTGACTTGGTTAGAATCCGTATATATCTGTGACAACCTCCAACTGGTGACATTTCAGTGAACTTGGCAAGTGGTGATGAATTTTGATATTTATATTATCAAAATCTGTCACATTTTACATATGTTTGTGTTTTATAGCATACTTATCCTAGGGACTGTCCCCTCCACCCACCAATAACTTAATGAATGAACATTAGGTTTTTTGTATGGATTATATAAATATCTAACAAAGTATATGTTTGCATGAAAGATTGGATTAAGAGAGAAACGAAATATTTTCCTAAAAGTTGGAAAATGGAAATGGGTGAACCTGTAATTAATTAGCATCAAATGCGTGACAGATGTTACAGACCTCACAGGGTAACATTCAACAGGCTCATTACCTTGTCATCATGTTTTTGATAAACGTTTTTCTTAACAGTTCAGAATAAGAGACCAAATAAATTAATATTCAATGTTTTTTTTATCATAAAACAATCTCTGTTTAGTAATCAACAGTTGTTATTTTAGCACTTTCAAGAGGAAGCCCAAACCTTCTCTTCCTCTGTTATGACATACACTCTTCAAAAAAAAGAAAAGCACATGTAGTTGAACCTGACTACACAAAAGATCCGGTATATCTGATTTGGATAATGTTGTTGGCCTGATATTCGACAAATGGTCCGTCAAAACGCAGCCACTGTCAATTTGCAATAAGTTAAACAGCATTGTTTTAAAAAAATGTCATGGAGGAAAACAGTAAAGCAAAATGCACGTGCAAGGTATGGCATTCGTAAGTAGTTGTAGTGCCTAAAAAAACGGCAAGCATAAGCCAGACTCAGCGCTGCCGATCGGAACATCGCCAAAGGACGTATCCAAAGAGGAGTATCACAGTCTTCTGTTGCATGCCACTTCAACGTCCACCACAGCGCCATTTGCCGCCTTCGGGACCAATACACACAGTTCATTTCCACTGCAGACCGTCAGAGAACTGGCCGACCAAGAGTTACTACCCCTGCACAGAATCGGTACATTCGACTCTTCCACAAACGTCATCGCAATGCCACAGTTACGGAGTCTGCAGGACGCATCCCTGGTTTGAGGAGGATATCGGACCAGACTGTCAGGAACAATCTTTTCGAGGCTGGAATCCGACCCAGAAGACCAGTTACCATCCCTGTTTTTCAACAGGTTGACAGATCGATCCATGGACAGAGACGTTTGCGTTAGTGCCATACCTTACAGCCTTGGAATTTTAGAAAATTGAGACAAGTGTGGTTTTGTGATGAATCACAACCTCTTCTTCTTCACCGGCGAGATGGAAGACAACGTGTTTATGTCGTCGAAATGAACACTTTGCCCACCATTGTGTACGCGAATTCGACAATTTCGATGGCGATGGTGTCTCGGTGGAGGGCGCCATATCTAACACCAGGAGATCTGACTTGGTTGTGGTTCATGGACATTTGACAGCAAATCGCTACAAGAATCAAATTCTTCAACCTCACCTTATTCCAATCATTGACCGTCAGAAGGAGCTGTTTCAACACGACTGAGTAGATACCTTCATTATGCCAACAACAACGTCTTGCCGTTGCACAATCTAACACCTATGGGATGAACTTGATCGAAGGGTTCATCAACGTCAGAACACGCTGCAGCCACTCCCACAACGGGCCAACGCATTACAAGCAGAATGGCGCAAAATTCCGCAGGACGGAATTCGTACATTCATCTAGTCAGTGCAGCGGCGATGCAGAGCCGTGATTGCTGCCCAGGGCGGTCACTTGAGATACTAAGCTCAGTGCAAACTTGTGGCCAATGAACAGTTCTCAATGCCTTTGTACGACAACCTGTGATGATCGAGCTCCAAAATTTCATATTTGTATATATGATATTAAATGCGATCTTAATGCACATGAGTAATATAATCTATGTGCGTTGTTACGTTCACTCGTATGTCATGTATATGTATGAAATTTCCACACGGTGTGTAATGCTAGAACCTTGTAAGTATCCTAAGAAGCCCTCACTGTTAGCCTCATCAGTCACTGAACACACGTGTGTGGGACATGAAGCTTCTTACCAGTGGCCCACTATCATCAGGTGCAGATGTAACTCATAATTCAACTCCACTGACCTTGATATTTTGATCGTTTTGTCATCAATGTGTTGCGTTGTATTATTTTTTAGCTAGGTTAATATAACGTTTGTTTGTCTATTGTGTCAGTGGAAAATAACAGCATGGCTTTGTAGGTTACACAGTTGGATTTTGTCTGGCAGAGTTATACCATTACCATTCCACGGTCAAATCAATCGAGATGTCTCGGGTCTACATTATCAGACATTAGCGTCAGTGCTGACAGATACTCATGCCATTCTTGAAGTTTCTTTCTCAATAGTATGACATCATTTTTCAGTGCTACACTGCCAAGTGGTGAGGTGAAAAGGATTTTAACGTCGCGTCCAAGTTTATTGCACTCGTGTAGTTATGTGCGTGTGTGTCTGTTGTGTGTGTGAGTGTGCCTGTCTGCCTGATTACACTAGTCCGGCCTAATGCCGATTGTATAATTCTAGCCCACTGAGTTAACATGCTGCAGTGAATACCCCACTAATTTACAGTGTCTTCCGAGAAATGGGTAGATATTCTATACACAGATTGCACAGTGCTTATTATTTATTTTTTTACTGCATAATGTGTCAGTGGCGGATGAAACGTTTTCACACTTCTTCGCAAGTAGATTACTGTCTTTGTCTTTATGTTTTGGTTAGGTATAAATAAGTCTTGATAGCGAAAGTGCAAACGACACCAATGTTGTCCTATTTTCACACTATACGGCTGCCCTGTGCGACTTGAATGCTGTTAGACATGCGTGAAATGGGATGCACCATGAGAAAAGAAGTCTCATACCACAGATATGATGTACTGGATAATTTCGGCCATTATATTTTTACATTGATAGAATGATACAATGCATGACAATTTTGTCACAGATAATGTAATGTCCATTTCATGTTACAGTCCCATGACAGTTACAACACCAACACCTTTTTACATGCATATATTTACCCGTATCTTTGTAGAAGTATCGCATATGTTAATGGTCATCCACATGAGATTTACCATGCATCAAGAATGATGCTACGCTAATGCATTTGTATGGAATACTCTAAGGGACATTCCCGTAATCTCGCATTCTTGCTATCCCGACCTATGGAAACGAGATAAATATGCCCAAGACATGAGAATGCGAGATCACGAGAACGCGAGATTTTGCCAAAATCTTGCCTTCTCACGATCGTGCATTCTCGTGTTTTGGTACATAGCACGTTTTATCAAAAGTCGACAACGCGAGAATGCGACAATTATGACATGATTCAAAATCTCGCAATTTCGCAATCTCAGCTTGTAAAATTAGGCCATAATACACGAAATTGCGAGAACGCGAGAATGTGACATTTCATGTCCTTGCGATCTCGCGTTCTCATGTTCTTGCGTTTTTTATGCTCTCCGTGCGCATGCGTAATATCATAGGTCGAGGTGCATGCGGTCAAGCTTCTTTCATGCTCTTCATTCTCCAAGTAGCATTTAGCAAAATTATGACTTGAGCTTGAAAATGCTATGTAATTTACAAACACAAAGTCGTATGTGGACTGTCCCGTTATGACACTTTCTTATGTACTTTATATTAAAACACTCAACGCTCAATAAAATTTAACAAAAGAAATTGTGTATATGAATGTCTAACAATAGTGAAAACATTAATGTGTCCGAAAGCTGGTAACATAACTATCACCGTCAGTGAGTGAGTGAGTAATATTGCTTAAAGCCGCATCAGCAGTATTGCAGCTATTTGCGGCTACACTGTCAGTTACAGAGATAATCACAAGTCAGTGAGTTTCTCAATCAGGCAATTTTATACAGGGCTAGAATATTCATTAAAATAAAATTCTCACAGACCAATTTGTAGCATTCATCTGAAATGATATTGTCCGATGTCTGTTTATATACGACACCATTTTCGCTACTTTTATTAATAGATTTCCATCCGCTCCCGTCTGACGAGAAAACATCCTGCTTTACATTATTCCAATGCCCTCAAGTTCCTAGAAATATAAGTATCGTTAATATGAGTATTGCTACTTTCTTTACCTGATGAAATACTCTGTACACGTAGCCCTACTGAGCACACATGATGCATGTGAATCGCACCCGTCGACAGCAATTGTATACATATGCCTTAAGTAGGTTGATAAGAACAAAAGAAAATGTTAAAAATAAAATGCCTCCTTTCTCCCATGTTTTTAGAAAATCAATCAAACTGTAACTATTTATTTATTGCGGCCTTAACATCCAAATGACAGGCATGCTTATACTGGAAAGGTACCCCCAATATCCAGCCCCAGGGACCGGCATGGCTCTGAATAAGTGAGTGAGTTTAGCTTAACACCGCTTTGAACAGTATTCATATTTCAGTTATATCCCGGCTTGTCGGTTTAAAAGGGCACTAATCTTCTTCTCGGCTGTCTAACACTACCAGCTTGGGCTCACTATCTGTCGTGAGTCGATTGGCTCGCTGACGCAACTGTGCGTGACAAGAGACTGGGCTACAGTCTTCAAGAACACTGATTGGTTACCTGTAATCTATGAATCTCGGCCAAAGGGCGCATGATAATTAATTTCTTCAGCCTAAACAAACGAACAAAAAGAGCGATGGAAGCTCATCGGATGTCGGATGTCGTTATTTGGAAATACCCTAGATGGTTATAGTTTACTGGTATCCCAGCAGAGTAAGCATTTTCGGCTTTTGGTTTGGGCGGATAACACTATTGCTATCTCTTGTTGTCATCCACGTTTTGTGGCATAGCCCTACGCCTGTGTCTTTGTTGCCATTCACTTGAAGCTCAGTTAATGAACCTATTACAGGTATAGTTAGTGGTAGCACCACTCAGACTACCTGACAAAGGTTCCCATTTGGCATGTCATGTGTCTGGAGTAATTATTGTCCCCCGCCGCGCGAAAGCGCGAAGCGGGGGATATAGTATTCACGACCGTCCGTACGTCCCACCTGTTTGTTGCCGCGATATCTCAAGAACTAAACACTGGATTGTCTTCATATTTGGAACTATGGTGTATATACAGACTCCGCAGACACCAGTCGGTTTTGGTGACCTTGACCCCATTTTCAAGGTCACAGCAGGCATATCTGCTTTTGGAGTTGGAAAACGGTGTTGCCGCGATATCTCAAGAACTAATCTCTGGATTGTCTTCCTATTTGGTACTAGGGTGTATATACGGACTCCGCAGACACCAGTCGTTTTTGGTGACCTTGAGCCCATTTTCAAGGTCACAGCAGGCAAATCTGCTTTTGGAGTTGGAAAACGGTGTTGCCGCGATATCTCAAGAACTAAACACTGGATTGTCTTCATATTTGGAATTATGGTGTATATACAGACTCCGCAGACACCAGTCGGGATTGCCTGAAAGTCGGGCCATGAAAAATAGGGCTGGGCCGGCCCAGCGGGTAATACTAAACATGGATTGCAGAATAATGAAACGAAACATGCATGTCTACGCAGATCTCAATTGTCCAGAAACGTTTACCACTTTGGTGAAACTCATGAGCACGGCTATGGTGTTGACAAACCTAGAAACATAATTGGGGCGAACCGGGATTCGAACCCACAATCATAGGTTTCAGGTGTGCACAAGGGACGCAACTCTGCACAGTGAATCGCGGCGCCTCAGATGACTGGGCCACCCATGCCCACTCTAATTTTAAGAGATTTTTTACTTTATCATTACTCATCTCCCCTCGACCAGAAATGGGATAACACCTATAAAATCTACAATTAATGAAATCTTAAGATTTCTTCTTGGTGTTCAAACATTTCAAACCTGTGAGCAAAGCCTGAATGCTATGAGTCATGATTCCCAATTTTAAGAGATTTATTACTATTGTGTTGTCTCCGTGCCACGTACATCTGCTGGTTTGCTATATTGCAGAGTGGAGGGTTAGCTAGCTGTTCGATTGACAGCAGGTCCTGTCATGACAATGGCCATTAATGAGATGAAGGTTTTTATTCAGGTTTCAAGGTAGGCGTCACACCACACCACAAACATACAGGACACATACCATGAACACACACGACACACATTTACCACCAACACACACAACACACGTATACCACAAACACACTCGACACACAAATACCATGAACACACACGACACAAATATACCACAAACATAAACATACCGTGAACACACACGGCACACATATACCACCAACACACACAACACACATATACCACAAACAGATACAGGACATATGCCATGAACACACATAACAGACGCACATATACCACCAACACACACAACACACATATACCACAAACACTTACGACACAAATGTACTACGAAGACACATAAAACAAATATACCACAAACACACTCAACACAAATAGCGCATGTGTAAATACATCGATAGCCTTCTTATCGATTCATAAAAGGAATTGCTGCCGATCGATCACTCCCATATGAACTGCAAAACGTATATATATTTCCTCTATTATACGTTGAATCGCAAATACAAGCCATGTCTCTAATACACGCTCTCGCGAAATTAAAAAATGTCATGGAGTCTAATAGAGGAAATACGGTAGATTGATATTGGATGTTTTTGGCGGTTCGCCTGGAGTGTTATCAAAATTAAATTATGCACGACTTTATGCACCAGTGCGTCGTTTACTTTAGCCTACAGAGCAATTCGCCATCGGTGTTATCAACAAATCTTTATGCACAAGTGATTTATCTTATTTCAAGTCTCCCCCCTTCGGTTACACTGTAGAGTCACCCAGGCAACCGTATAAAGAATACAATACAGTGCACACTAGTTTATTATAGTCTTGCCATTTGCACAGCAGATAGCATTAATAACTGAAGATAAGTACCACACGTAGAGATTGCTGCGGTGAATCAATTGTTCACCGCCATATAATGTCATATGCAGAGGGAGGAAGTGTAAGCAATGGGAAGAGGGGATTGGTGTAAAGTACAAATTGGTTGTAATTAATGTATATATTTTTAGAAAGCACAATAACAGTAACAGTGTTTTTTAAGTAGTCAGCACAAGGAAAACCAATATCACGGCTCACAGACACATATATTTATGTACACAACTTCATAAAAATGGAACGTTCAAAAGATGTAAACAATCACTCACGAGGAGACCTACATGTGCATGTGTTTACCACAGATTAACCATTTAAGTTTTCCAGGGTGTTAACCCCGTAGAGTTAGCAATTATATTGTTAAAACTCTTATAGAACCAATAATGTAATTCAATTGTGAAGTTTGGGGGTGTAGATTTTGCGATGTTAAAAAAAAATATTGATATACTTCTTCCAGAAAGATTACAGGTTCCGTTTTGTAAATCATTACTACGAGTAAGCAAGAAAACACATAACTGTTTCTGTCAGGGACAACTTGGATTATACCTATTATCAGTGCCATAATAATATACAAAAATTACACGTCCTCGATAGATAATACGAACGATGCCACTCTTAAACATGCTTTGGCAGCAAAGATCAATCTTCCTGGTCAAAATGTTGGCTGGGTTTAATAAAACAAACTTATGAAATAGTAAACAAAAATAACCTCAATGAATCCACTGCAAATAAGCTTCAGTCCAAATGTCAAAATATGTTCAAGCATTCATTAAGCGATTCCCATAATTCCAACAGCAAATTAAGAATATACAGGTTGGTCAAGTCATGTATAAATATTGAGAATTATCTTACATATTGTAAAAAACAAAGCTCATAGTCCACATTTCTCAAAACTGCGTTAAAGTAAATACAAACTAAAATTGAAACTGGTAGATAAACAAAACACCAACCCCACTGGAACAATGTCTCTGTAAAACATGTGATGTCTCAGAAGATGAGCAACATAAAGTAAAATAAAATACAATGAAGAAAGGGAATCACTTCAACAAATAATCAACGATCATGATACAGAATAGTTTACACTCTTAACAATTCTTAATAATTTTTACCAACAATTATCCAGAAACAATTTTCAAGATCTGATATCGTATCTACAATTATAAACAAATTCTTGTATGTACATCACCATAGATTTGCTTCATTCTCATATTGTTTCCATATAATCATAATACACTTGTTTTAAAATGAAATTGTTATAGTGTACCTCCTTCGTATGTTGAATGTATCTGTGTGTTTTATACTCAGAGTGCATATATTTCGTAGTTTGTAATTGTGAAATATTGCCACTGATTCTTCGTGGAATGTTACGCAATAAATATCTAAACAAATGTTGTTGTATGATAGTTATTCCAGTTGTGTACGAGGCAACGGTTGGCCCAATCGCCAACAATTCGCTATGCCAAGTTGTGTCCCATGGGCACTCCAGAAACCCATGGCAGTGTGTTCGAATTCCGGTTCGCCCCGATTAGATTTCAGCAAAGTGATGAACGTCTAAGACCTGCATCACTTCGGGCTTTCCTGCCACATCAAGCTGACACTCCGTGATATTATAAGTGGAACACGATTTAAAGCGGCATTAACAAAGCTCACTCACTCACTCACTCATTACCTTTGTGTACGGTTCCGTTTGGTTAACTGGGTTTGTGTTGTGAATACTTCGTGAATATATCAGGCTACCGTATTATTTTTTAGGAAAATAATTATGAAATGCACACCAACCTGTTGATTTCCTAACTGTCAAAACAATAAGCTATGCAGAACTGTAAAACGATGCATGAAACGTTATGAATCATATGTTACACACAACGAATTACTTGATCAAATACTGTGCTCCATTATGCACAACAAGCACCATACATGGGATTATGAAGATAACCAAGTGAACAATAAGTTGCAATGGCAGTGTTAAGATAGGAAGATTGAGTGCACGTTACATGCTTGACCTGAATTCCCTGGAACTGTTCTCGCTCTGCCTGAATAATATAAGATACATTACAAGGTAGTGCTCAATGCGGCTGTTCGGGTAAGGGAGGTAATCACTCTCCAAACCTGTGGCAGCTTAAATGATAGGTTGACTATAGAGAATCTCACCCGAGGGTTTTTGATATCAATTATATCAACACGAGTTGATAAAAGTGGAAACATTCCGAGGCTTGCCGAGGATTTTTGCCACTTTTATCAACGAGTGTTCACATGGACGGATTCGAGTGTACCGAAGTCGAGGTGAACGTTACGTCAATCATTGTGTCATGGAAGAAGATCGGTTCGGGGGCGGAAGTGTTATGGTGTTGGGTGGGATTACAGCAGGACAGATGACTCGTTTGATAATAATAGAGGTAAATCTCAATGGTCAGCGCTACAGCGACGAGATCATCGGCCATGTTGTTCTACCGTTTTTGCGTCGTCATGGCCCAGGCATAACCTTTCAACAAAACAACGTGAATGTCATCCCCTGGCCGGCTCGCTCCCCTGATATCTCACCAATCGAGCGCATGTGGGATGAGATGGATCGGTAAATTCGACGTCAACCACGTGTTCCACAGACACTCTAGGAACTTCGAAACATGCTCCAGCAGACATGGACAGATATCCCACAGGACTTTGTGTGACGCCTGGTCCATTCCATGAGACGAAGATGTGTTGCTTGCATCGCATCCAGAGGTGGACACACACGCTTTTGATTTGTAAATTGAGATTTTGGCATGTTCACGTTTTTTTTAATGAAATCACGCATTTTCTAAAGTCAGTATAGCAAATTAAACCATTTGAACACTTAGAGGAGTCTATCTTTGCAAACCGAAATTGTTTCAGATTTAGTTAAAAACATAACTTTCCATTAAATCTTAGTCAATGTCATAGGAACTTTCGTTGTTCACTATAGAGACTACATAATATATGCATGCATTGATAAGGTGAATACCAGTATTCTAAAGAGATACAATGGGCGAAGACAAAGTGAAATAAGAAGACATACTACATGCAATGATTTGTGAAACTTGTCTACGAGGAACATTTTAAAGCACATGGTAGCTATTGTAGATTGTTGTCATTAAATACAATCTCCATATCAGTAGTACAGTTTGGGTTTAATACTTCTGATTAATGTTTATAACCCCGTGGTATTTAACCTCCTGGAGATGATCATCCTTTTAATTTACGCCAGTAGGTTATCTATAGTTCGTTTGCAAGGATTACCAATGGTAAGGTATCTGAGGGGGACAGTTTACTGGTGAAACAGGGTACACTACATGGACCTATTGCCCCAAATACCAACCTACAAGCCGTTGTACGTATAACTTTACATATTGCAATAACTCTGTGCTCCTCATATATACCTCCATCATCTGCTCTCCACACCAGGGCTCTTGATAATCTCATTGACCGACTTCCCAAGCCGTTCATTATTGTGGGTGACATAAATGGTTACAATCCCTAATGGGGTTCATATTCACGTAATGATAAGTACTGGAAGAAATGCTTGATTAGCATGGTCTGTGTCTCCTCAATGAAGGAAGTAACGTCTCCCTCCATCCAGCAGCTGGTACATACTCTGTGCTGGATTTGTTCATTTCTGACCCATCACATTATAATGAATTTTCCTGTTCAGTTCATGGTGATCTGTGCGGCAGTGATCACATTCACACCGTGCTCAAATCTATCTCCATTTGTGTATTGTTCCATTTCAACAAAAATATAATTTAATGTCGAGCATCTCTCATTTTGTTTTACAAAACATGATCTGAAAGATTTGGTTGGTTGGTTGGCACTCAGCAATATTCGGGATACATAACGGCGGTCTGTAAATAAACGAGTCTGGACCATACAATCCAGTGATTAATATCATGAGCATCGATCCAGGCAATTGGTTGGTTGGTTGGTTTGTTGTTTTACGCCTCACTCAGCAATATTCCAGCTATTGACGGCGGTCTGTAAATAATCGAGACTGGACCAGACAATCAAGTGATTGACGTCATGAACATCGATCCACGCAGTTAGGATCGATAACATGCATCAACCAAGTCAGCGAGACTGATCACCCGATCCCGTTAGTCGCCTTTTTATGACAAGCATAGTCACCTTTTACGGCAAGCATGGGTTGCTGGAGACCTATTCTACCCTGGAATCTTCTCGGTCTGATTTGAAAGAGGTAATTCGTAATATCAGTGGTATGTGTCGCCCAAGCAATGAAAGCGTGAAGCGTCCAGAAAATCATCTATGCCCTACCACAGACGGGATGACGAGATCTGCATTTGGATCCATGTTTAAACAGTCTAGAGTTGCGTCCCTTGGGCACGCAAGAAACCTATGATTGTGGGTTCGAATCCCGGTTCGCAGCGATTATGTTTCTAGGTTTGTCAGCACCATACCAGTGCTCGTGGGTTTCACCGAGTTTTCACTTCAGGCTTTCCTCCCACATTAAGCTGACACGCCGCGATACAATGACTCGCATTAACCAAATCAGCGGGATTGAACCCGTTTCACCCATAACACATACGTTTATAAAACACCAGACGCGTGTTAGAGGAAACACGATGTGGGCTATCAACATCGAATGATATACAGTTCTTCCTCCTAGCTAAATGTATCCGGGTGTCACAGCTTCACGGGGCTTACAATGCCATGGCTGAAGTGCAGGAAAACATATCAGCGGGGTCCCACTACACGTAACAATAACAATAACCACACATATGCATATTTATCATAACTCCATTAATCACATATATGTATATTTATCATAACCCCATTAATCACATATATGTATATTTATCATAACCCCATTAATCACATATATGCATATTTATCATAACCCCATTAATCACATATATGCATATTTATCATAACTCCATTAATCACACAAGTGTATATTTATCACAACTCCATTAATCACATATATGTATATTTATTAAAGTGATATTCATCTTGATCATTCATATGTATATATGTCCTATCGCCGTTTCATTAAAAAAAACACAGATATATATTAACGCTATTTCCCTTACAACGTGCTTGTATATCTGTCATAACACTATTTCCCTTATGACGTGCTTGTACATCTGTCATAAGACTATTTCCCTTACAATGTCCTTGTACATCTGCCATAACACTATTTCCCTTACGACGTGCTTGTACACCTGTCATAACACTATTTCCCTTACGACGTGCTTGTACACCTGTCATAACACTATTTCCCTTACGACGTGTTTGTATATCTGTCATATCACTTATTTCCCTTACGACGTGCTTGTACACCTGTCATATCACTATTTCCCTTACGACGTGCTTGTACACCTGTCATAACACTATTTCCCTTACAACATGCTGGTATATCTGTCATAACACTATTTCCCTTACGACGTGTTTGTATATCTGTCATAACACTATTTCCCATACAACGTGTTTGTATATCTGTCATAACACTATTTCCCTTACGACGTGTTTGTATATCTGTCATAACACTATTTCCCTTACAACATGCTGGTATATCTGTCATAACACTATTTCCCTTACGACGTGTTTGTATATCTGTCATAACACTATTTCCCATACAACGTGTTTGTATATCTGTCATAACACTATTATCCTTACGACGTGTTTGTATATCTGTCATAACACTATTTCCCTTACGACGTGTTTGTATATCTGCCATAACACTATTTCCCTTATGACGTTTTTCTATATATGTCATAACACTATTTCCCTTACGACGTGCTTGTATATCTGTTTGTCTGGACCAGGCAATCCAGTGGTTCACATCATTGTGTTTGTTGTTGAACGCTGCACTCGGCTTTATTCAAGCAATATCACGGCGGAATCACGACATCATGAGCATCAGTCTACGTAATTGGGATACGATGACACGCATCAACCAAGTCAGGGAGACTGACAAACCGACCCCGTTAGACGACAAGCATGGGTTGCTGAAGATCGATTTTAACCCGGATCTTCACAGGTGCTATAAATAGTGTATCAGTCAAACCTCTCTGACTTCCCTGATACGTGTTGTCATGATTTAATTTCAATATATCTAATTCAGGAAGAACACGAGTGACACCTTAATTCTAAATTGTGTTGATGTGTGATCTGTGATCTCGTGGAGTATAATTCATTTTTCAAACACCCAAATAGAAATCTGAAGTGTTTATTCGAATAACTCCTGTCATACACTACTGGACTCTGCGCACCCGTTTACTTCATTTGTGTACATCTTCTGTATCATATTCAGAGATTACCCAGGTGACCAGCTCGCTTGGCTACAACTAGACCGGTGTTACTCTAATAAGCGCCTTGTGATATATTGTTTCAACAGCTCTGAGGTTGTCGGGTTTTTGACAGCCTGGAGACTGTTTGAGAAAAAAGTGACGAGAAGATCCGGGGTAGAATAGGTCTTCAGCAACCTATGATTGCCGTACAAAGGCGACTATGCTTGTCGTAAAAGGCGACTAACGGCTCGCTGACTTGGTTGATGTATGTCATCGATCCCATGGATCGATGCTCAAGATATTAACCACTGTATTGTCTGGTCCAGACTCGACTACAGACCGCCGTCATGTAGCTGGAATATTGCTGAGTGCGGCGTAAAACAACCAACCAACGTAAACGTACAGTAAACGTAGAGAGTGAAGGTGGTTTTACGCCGCTTTAAGAAATATTCCAGCAATATCATGGCGAGGGACACCAGAAATGGGCTTCACACCCGTGTCTTCGGCGTGACCAGAGAACGTTTTAACCACTAGGCTACCGGGCCGCCCCGCGTACAGTAAAACACTGCAGGGAGAATAAACCAGGTGGGGTGCAGCCCCGAGTGACTTATTCTCCAATTAACAACGACCACGAATCGTTTATTTCTTATATGAGATATCCACATCATGTAGAGCCTCTCTAAGAATGTTGATAAATTATACAAGCTTCAAAAATATTACCCCCTGTTTAAATAACGATGACACAAGCAATAGTATCCGATTTCGGCAACGACGGACACATCCATTATGCACATGTGGTATTTCCCGTATATTCTCACAATCCTCATGTCCGTCACTGTACCTTTTCTCCCAATACCGATTGTCACAACTCTTCCACTTCTGGATGCGTTGTTGTTCGACAATCGCGTGTATCTGAGATTTGCAACATCTCTGGGGAACAACCCACTGGACACTCCCCTCTCAAATGTTCTAATCTCCACAATTGACGTCATGACAGAACTATGTTTTATAGGGAAAGAAACAACGCTTTATTCTTCATAGTTCTTTGCTTGTTATTGCTATGTTATATTTAAACAATGAGATATCAGTTAGATTTAGGTGAGGCTTTTAACAATCTCTGCGCTAGAGAGAATATTGTTAATGTGTTGTGCTCACTCTACGGTTATTAGAGGCCGGAGAACACTGACAAACATGGGCTTGTTTTCCCCGAACTCTAAGGTGTTTGTTTGTTTGTTTGTTTGTTGTATAATGCCGCTATATGACGGCGGTCTGTAAATAACCTGGTCACATCTTGTCACCATGAATCCTAATTTGTATCGCCTCCTGTGGCACGTTTGGACACTGGGGACATATTTATATCATATCATGATTGTTTTCAACTTTAAGATTGATAAGTTGTTCTTATCACGTCGCTTGTCTCTGACACGGTGAGGAAACCGTGTTATCTTGGAAATCCTACTTAGGCTACCCTGGGCTACGCGAGTCAACATCAAGAGCGTCGTCACCAGATAAGTATGTTGCAGTCCACTACGTGCCGTTGCCAGGAGGAACCGAAACACACAGTGGTAGCTTCATAGGTTATCCTTATCAGGTGATATACAGGAGGAACCGAAACACACAGTAGGAGCTTCATAGGTAATCCTTATCAGGTGATATGTAGGAGGAACCGAAACACACAGTAGGAGCTTCATAGGTTATCCTTATCAGGTGATATGTAGGAGGAACCGAAACACACAGTAGTAGCTTCATAGGTAATCCTTATCAGGTGATATATAGAGGAGGGTCGTTGCAGGATGCTTAACAACATGTGTCTTTGTTTGTTGTTTAACGCCGCACTCACAATATTCTGTAAATAATCGAGTCTGTTCCAGACAATCCAGTGATTTACATCATGAGCATCGATCTATGCAATTAGGATACGATGACATGTATCAACCATCAGCGAGCCTCACCACCCGATCCTGTTAGTTTTCGATTTTTAACTGACCGCCGTCATATAGCTTGAATATTGTTGATTGTGGCGTTAAACAACAAACAAACAGATGTCAATCACTGGATTGTCTGGTCCAGATTCGATTATTTACAGACCGTCATCATATAGCAGGAATATTGTGGATTGCGGCGTTAAACAGCAAACAAACATGATGTCAGTCACTGGATTGTCTGGTCCAGATCCGATTATTTACATACCGCCGTCATATAGCTGGAATATTGCTGAATGTGGGGTTAAAGAAACATGATGTCAATCATTGGGTTGTCTGGTCCAGATTCGATAATTTACAGACCGCCGTCAAAGAGTTAGTAGAATATTGCCGAATGCGGCGTTAAACAACGATCACACATGGCGTCAATTACTGGATTGTCTGGTTCAGACCCGATTATTTATAGACCGCCGTCATATAGGTAAAATATTCCTGAGTGCGGGGTTAAACAACCAATAAACATGTCAATCATTGGATTGTCTCGTCCAGATTCGATTATTTACAGACTAATGTCATATAGCTGAAATATTGTTGAGTGCAGGGTTAAATAAACATTATGTCAATCACTGGGTTGTCTGGTCCGGATTCGATTGTTTATAGACCGCCGTCATATAGCTGAAAGATTGCTGAGTGCGGCGTTAAACAACAAACATACCTCCAGTATTGAAACCCATATCACCCACAGCGGAGACTTACTAACGGCCGGCGTTTATAAAATACCCATTGCTTAAAGAGGGAAATACTGTACAGGCGAAAACACGGTGTGGTGTTCAGCTCTTCCTCGTAGCTAAATATATCCCAGAGTCACAGCCGCGCGGGGCTGACATCATTGACTCTGTCCAGGGCTGATCTGTAGGGTAGATGACAAAATGTAAACAATCACTCAGGGTCCCATGACCGACCACGCGGCGTTTACTCTGTGACAGTTCGACCAGCGCAAGATGAACCGTGTGTGTGCTTTTCCTGAAGCCTGTAAAGGATATAGCGACGACAGATAGAGGGTCTGACTGTAGTCTTCTGATAACGATGACGGACTTATAACACCGCGAACGACAGGTAGGCACATTTGGTGTTGTGACCGAACCCACGCAAGGTGACAAGATTGACAAGTAGAGGAACGGTTTCGGAACAAGGGATATACATCAGGAAACCTTTGAAAGGAGTATATTCACATTTGTATAACACATTTCGGCTTGAATCATGACAGGCCAGGACCCCGCACACCCGAGATACCCGCCACACCAGTTTGTCGTTCAGAGACCGAAGAAATCATTGGTGGAAGCATACATCCTTGCAGTAGTGTTGGGCTTGTTGGGAGCGCATCACTTCTACCTACGGAGGACTGGGTTCGGTCTAGTGTACTTCTTCACGTTCGGGTTGTTGGGGGTGGGGTATGTGGTGGATCTGTTCCGGCTGCCGTGCCTGGTGAAGGAGGCCAACAGGAGGAGTGAAGACCCCCATCACGTGCCTGACAAGACCCTGTGTGACGCCTATGTTCTTTGGTTTCCTATGGGACTTTTTGGTAAGATTCATCTTCTCACAGGCGCATTGTTTGCTATGTTTCTTTGTTTGTTGTCTGACGCTGCAATATCATTCCTGCAATATGACAGCGGTTTGTAAATAATCGAGTCTGGACCAGACAATCCAGAGATTGACATCATGAGCATCGATCCACGCGGTGGGATACTATGACATGCATCAACCAAGTCAGCGAGCCTGACAATCCGATCCCGTTAGTTGCCTTTTACCGCAAGATTGGGTTGCTGAAGACCGGTTAGCCAGTGAAATGTCAAGTGATCATTTGTAACCAATAACCACAATAATGATATACAGTATAACATAAGGCTGTCGATCTGTGGCGATTGTTCTAATGGGATTGTGTGGACCGGTGCTACATGTCGTCCAAGTATGACTGCAATACCTTAGTCTATGCGCCTATCGTGGTAAAGTGTATTTTTGTAATATATAAATATATTGCGTTGTGAGACATTACTAACACATGTTGTAAATGACCCGTGAGGATCCAGGATAGAATGGGTCTTCAGCAATACATATTTCCCCTAGAAGGCGACTATGCTTGTCGTAAGAGGCGAGAAACGGGATCGGGTGGTCAGGCTCGCTGACTTGGTTGATGCATGTCATCGATCCATATTGTGCTCATGATGTCGATCACTGGATTGTCTGGTCCAGACTCGATTATTTACAGACCGCCTTCATTTCGCTGGAATATTGCTGATTGCAGCGTTAAACAACAAACAAACCTAATCAATCAACCCGAATGACAATTGATATGTACAGCTGCTTTTCCATCTGCTTACCATATTTCTGAAGTACCGCATTCTTTCCACACAAATCAATCGCTATCCATGCCAAAATGACCAATTCGTTTTTTGTATTAATTTTGTATGGATGTTTGCAACACTCTATCAATATTTACGATGTAACTATTGCCGCAGAGGTTTATGCAGGGTATTGGAGAGTCACAAAAGCATGCTGTTTTTACAACCGGATTTATTCCAATGATGGTCCACATGTACAATCAGTGGTTATTATAATGATGAAACCCTAAAACACAATATTTACAAAATGTAGGCAAACATCATAACCAATAGATCATTAAAAGAATACTGCTATTATACATCCATTACATGTGTTTGCTATGCCAATTAATAAGATATAATGCGAACACTTATTTTACATTTACTACGGTAAAGCTCGTCTAAGGAACGTAGGCCAAACCACAAGTTGTCATCAAAACTGGTCATCCAGTATCTTACGTGACCTGATAAATGATATATAACTACATGAATCTTACTGGTATGGTAAACATCACCTCCATTGTATACATGGCATGTGAAACTCATATAGCAGTATGAAAATCAACATTTTTAGGTATTTCATATGTATGATAAAATCAACAAATATACTGTTTTGGTTTTTTAGACTTTCATGATAAAATAGTACCAATACATGCTTAAATCTAGTACACTCATTATGCATATACCTCAATGGTAACATCTTACAATATTTAAATATATATTGCACTGACATAAATATACTGATACTGTCCTTAGGGAACATAAATGAGTTATTGTGAGTGTACTAAAATACATTATTTATGCTAGAAACCTAAGTACAATGATAATAAATATACTTAACTTACCCCAAACTGAACTGTCCTTTCCCAGTGAGAGTTGCGACTAGAAATGGTGCACATATTAAAACACATCTGTGACGTCATTCTATTGTTTGAACGCTCAATTATTTTTAAGGAATGGAGATTACTCGGACATTCCCCTATACGTAAAGGTGTGAAGTGCATGACCAAGGTGGTCATGTGACGTGGGAAATACAAAGCCAGGCCAAGCTGACCGGCAGAGAACAATAGGCTAGGCTGAGACCGCAGTAGCCTTAGCACAAAGAATCAATCACCACATGTTAGATTATGTTACTTAGGTGTGAGTTAGTGGAATAAGTAAACTAATTTATTTAATAAATACACTAATCCTAAAATACCTATTTTTTTTGGATACGTTTATACTAAACTACTTTTAAAATAATCCCAAATATATACATCCTGCCACACTATTTTTCGGAGTATGTTTTTGCACAACATTAAGGTATACACTTGCTTTCTGTGTGAGAAGCCATGCTACAATTTATTTTTTCTTTTATCCACAACGCATTTATTTTATCAAATACTTGTATTCTGAAAAGAAATCAAGAGCATAGGCACAGATCCATTATCTGTGATAATTCTAATGTTCGGACGCAAACACTCACTTGGTGAAGGGAAACTGACGCACTGCATGTTATTGTCGTTATTGCTGCTGTTATTATTATCAGGACATCCAGACGGCAATGCTATTGTTTAAAAACAGTATTTGTGATTGTAATTACCATTAAGGGCCGGTCCTTAAGAAACGTCTCTCTCTCTTTTGCAGGCTTCCATTTGTTCTACCTCGGCAAGCCGGGTCAGGGTGTTCTATATCTCCTCACCTTCGGTCTCTGTGGCATTGGCTTCCTGGTAGATCTGTTCCGCATCCCCTCCCTCGTGAAGGCAGCCAACCAGTGTCCACGGGAGCCAGAACCCTGCAAGAGCACCTGCACAGCCTACATCCTCGGTGCATCCCCCTTAGGCATCCTTGGCCTTCATCACTACTACCTGGACAGGCCTGTATGGGGGATACTGTACACCTTCACCTTCGGCCTGATGGGAGTGGGTTGGGTATATGACTGGTTCCGCATCCCCGTCCTTGTCAAACGCGCAAACGCTATCCAAGCAATGGAAAAAGACAAGGAATGGAAACACCTGGATGATGTCTATATACTGTGGTTTCCCTTCGGGTGGCTGGGTCTCCACCATTTCTACCTGAACAGACCAGGATGGGGCGCCTTGTACTTCTTTACGTTTGGAGTGTTAGGCGTTGGGTGGTTGGTGGACTTCTGTCGACTGCCGTGTTTGGTGAAGGATCAGAACAAGTATTTATCTGAACGACGTCTCATCGCCAAAACTACCCAGCCATGGTCTGGTGGTCACGTCTCCGTCACCTCCACAGGGCAGACTTTTGTCACAGTATCTAACATGGCGCCCGGAAGTGTGATGACGATGCCTGCTGGTGGAGCAGCCCTGCCCCCTGGAAGAGCCCCACCCTCTGGTGCAGCCCAACCCCCTGGAGCAGCCGCGCCCCCTGGTCGCATGATGCCACCTCCCTACAGCTACCAGAACATGACATCCTATCCACCTCAAGGCTATGCTGGGATGTCTGCTGGGTATCCACAAGGAGCAGGCTACCTGAACCAGGGTTTCTATCCCCATCTGCGGGACGCTAATGGTAGGTGAACTATGATGTAACCTAGTCGTCGTAAAAATGTCGATGTCATGTCAAATTATGTATGCTCAGACTTCAATAAATGAAAATGATTGCAATCAAGCAATAGTGGTATAGAAACATTGATGCAACGCCAATTCCTTTTTTTTTCAATATATCGTTCAAATATTTGAAATGTAGATGATAAATGTCCAACTCAATGTTTTTTCCAAACATCGTAACAGCATGCATGAGACAATCAGTAAGACTTACAAATGGGTAATTTTATTATTATTATTAAACAAATCATCTCTTGAATATTAAGATTAGCTGCTCACCTTCTGAAATCACAATCCATTTTCTTCTCTAAATATTCACACTAGCCATGTTATGATAAATTTGCCACAATGCATGAAACAAGTGTCTGTAGCAAATTTACCACTTTTACATTGTTCATGTTAGATTTTGCTGCAGCTAAGGTAAATCAGCGACTAATACATACATATATACATATATATTGTGGATCGTCACGCTTGCGACATGGATTTGTCAGGAGATCACTGTAGTATATTTTCGAAACATTTGCTTTTACAATGTCAGTAAACATTAAATGTTTTACAATTTGCCTCAGTTGTAGAATATTCACTGCTTGACAGTGTAACAATGAAAATACAATGTGTGAAAGGTATCCAGGAGGTTTTAAATCACTGGACTGTTCTTAATACATGGATCAGCGAGATGTGGCAGTGTGTTTAAGTCGTGGCATGAAGGATAAATCTGTCCATCTACTTGAGTGTTGTTTGTTGCAGCAGCGGGACAGACCGCTCCTCCAATGCCGCCGTCGTATGAGGAGTCACTGACTACTACAGCTAAGCTCGGCCCTTCACCCGATGTCAGCAACAATCTCGGTACAGAGAAGAAGTGAGAAGAACGTTTTCAATCTGGGTGCCAATAGCTGGAATACTGAACCTACCCAACAAGTTGTGATGATGAACGCGAGAGTTATATTTGAACAAAACAGTCATGGGTCAACAGACCAATGAATCATAAACTTCGAGAACAAACATGTCGGTGATTTGTGTCAAGGATGTATAAGTTTATGAATTATTATTATTTGATATTTTGGTTCAAAATACGATGAATCATCATACCTGTATTTACGATACCTGATATGGTGTTAAGCCAGCTGTGCATCAAGAACTGTGCACAACTTGTATGTTTCAATCTGAGTGGCAGTGTTGCAGAATATTGGAACAAAGCAGTCGTGAATCAACGGACCAATGAATCATTGTCTTGGATAACACACATTTTGGTCATTTGTATCAACGATGTATAAGGTGCTGTGAATTAATATTATTGGTGTCTTGGTTCCAAATCTGATGTATCATAAGGCCTGTATGTACGATACATGATATTGGTGTTAAAACAGTTATTTATCAGAACTGTACACAACTTATATGTTTGCGTCGTCAGACAAGGCTTTGAGAGGCGGGTCCTTTCATTTTCATTGTTTTCATCAAGCGGACGTCACCACTCATCAATGGTGCGTCATATTTCGAAACGTCATAATGACGTCATGCATGACATCTCTCTATTCATTGTTTTCATTTTGCATTGCTGAAATGGATGTTTTGTAAATAAATAATGAGCATGTAGGTCTGTCTTAATATTATCAAACAGTATGATCGTGCCCGGAGAATAGGGATAACAGAGTGAATGCTATGTGTGGTTTTAATGGGTTATGTGAATCAGTGAGGGTTATGATGTACAACAGGACGTTTTTCACATTCTCTATGCCGATCCACTTAGTGGACGGCATACACGTCATGTCATATAGTATTGCTGTTGTGTACACGTTTTTTGAAAATAAATCACAAATGTGACTTTTGTTGCTGGTTTTTATCTGCAGAAACAAATAATTTGTCCCCATGTTCCCCCTAAAAAGTATATTTGCTGAACACGCACGTGTGTGTGTTTGTGTGTGTGCATATATATGTGTGTGTGTGTGTGTGTGTGTGTGTGTGTGTGTGTGTGTGTGTGTGTGTGTGTGTGTGTGTGTGTGTATGAGTGTGATACTTTGTGACATTGTTAGGCCCAAGAACAACTAGAACACCAACGATGCGAGGACGTTTTGAAACCAGAGGGCTTGCACCCTAGTCCTCGGATTAACATTCCGGACTTGGCATCAGGGAGAGACCATATGGCTGTTGCATCAGTTTTATTCTTGGGATTTAGCTATTATGAAAACTCTCGTCACCCATTCGCTAAACACAATTTGCCAGCTCGAAAACGTGTACAGTGATGTCCTTGACTCCTTAGACAATTACATTTGCTTCCTGTATCTAGAACCAATCAGAGACAATTTTACTACCAGGTCAGTTGTGTTGAAAGGGAACATTAATGATACAAAACACTGCGTGCAACAACAATAATGATGAAGATAACAACTTCCTCGCTGTACGGAGCTGATTCGGTTTTCGACGCTAGGTTTCTCAATGTCGGAAGAAGTTGGTGCAGATTGGAAACGCCTTAAATAAATAACACCGATAATTAGCGGATACTGGAGTGGAAAAGTACATGATTATATATATATATGTCATAGATGTCTTCATCATCCGACCTAACGTAATAACAAAATGCCATTTCAAAACGTTTGTAGAATCGTTAGTTTGGCAGCCCTATTGAAACTACCTCGCAATTAACACATTTCAATTGCTGACTCAGAAACACTGACCCACATTCAGATCATAACACTGAGGGAGGCAAAGCTGTGTGTGCGGTCAGAACGTGCAAGATGAGATTATCAGCAGATGGTTGATGTAGATGGGATGTTCCGTTATCAGATCGTTGTAGGCCGTATTTCATGGGGTTAGTTGGTAAGCGCCCGATCCCCAACTCTCTCCGCGTGATATGGATTCATTGTAGCTTACCCCTCTTGCATTGAAACCCGTTTCACTCATAGTCCAGACCAGCGTTTATAAAACACCCGATGCTTATGAGGAAATACTGTAGATCTAGTCAACACCGTATGACATACAACTCTTCCTCACAGCTAATTTTATCCCGGCATCACAGCCGCGAGGGGATTACAGCAGTGATTGATCACGCGCCATTTACTCAGCGACAGCTAGACCAGCGCGAGATGAACCCTGTGTTTTGTGAGAGATGTAGCGACGGCCCAGAGATGGTCAGACTTTACTCTTTTGGTAACGTTGTCCGTTTTGATTTTGTTTTGGTTTGTTGTTTAACACCGCACTCAGCAATATTACAGCTATATGACGGCGGTCTGTAAATAATCGAATCTGGACCAGACAATCCAGTGACTGACATCATGCGCATCGATCCATGCAATTGGGAACCGATGACATGCATCAACCAAGTCAGCGAGCCTGACCCACCGATCCCGTTAGTCGCCTTTTACGACAAGCATATTCGCCTTTTACGGCAAGCATGTGTTGCTGAAGACCTATTCTACCACTGATCTTCACGGGCCGGAACGTTTTCGGACGGTCACTGTTGGTATATGACTCTGGAGAAGGTGGACAGGCATGAGAGGTGGAGGACCATATTCTGACCAATTATATTCATAGCAAAACTGTTTGAAATGAGGAGTATATCTCTATCTGTATATTAATTGGGTTTTGGAACATGGTAGGACAAGTTCCGTCACATCCGTTTGTTGTTCAGAGACCGAAGAAATCAGTTGTGGAAGCATACATCCTTGCAGTAGTGTTGGGCAGGGAAGGGACCGTGACGAGGAACGTGTCTATCTGAGTGGCAAGGGTGCAATACTTAACCTGTTGTGATGATCAGGACGAGAGTTGTAGTGACACAAAACAGTCATGGATCAACAGACCAATGAATCATTGTTTTCGTTTAAAACATTTTGATAATTTGTGACAAGGATGTATACAGTGCATTGAATTAATATTGGTTCAAAATCTGATGACTCGTGATTCCTGTATTTACGACACATGATGTGGGTCTTAAACCACTCATTTATCAAGAAATGTATACAACTTATATCTATTCCTTGTTCGACAAAGCTTTGAGAGGCGGGTCCTTTCAAGTCGCTCCATTGCATTGTATTCATCAAGCTGATGTAATTACTTGTAAGAAGTGGGTCGTTTCTTTGTGAGCATCAGAAAAGTATAACGGCGATATGCCTCTTTTTATGTGAATATTATATGTGTGTCGATTCACATAAACATTGAAGTATATGTTACAGCCTTGACGGCAATGAGGCAGTAAGCTGCACTGATTTGCTCATAGTTGACAGAAAACACTCAGATCATGGTGCATATGTAATATCGTTTGTTTTGTTTTACCATTTATGTGTCCAAACATCCGTGGAATCTATTCAGCGACAAACGGATCCTTGCATACTAAAGGGGATTAACTCTGCGCTGCACCACCCTTGCCTCCTGTCAGATTAGATGAAGCCATTTAATCAGACATGCTGCTCGGTGCCGAGAACCATATACAGAAATAATTGATAAACATTTCAAAACGTTATGAACTGGACGGAAAATAGAACTGTCAGATGTAGTTGTATATGTAATCGTCCAATATATTATCATCTACATGCTATACACATACATATATATACATACTATATACATACACACCACCCGTAACGAACCTATGCTTGCTGTGAAAGGCAACTATGCTTGTCGTATGAGGAGACTAGCGGTATCGGGTGGTCAGGGTCTCTGACTTGGTTGATGTCTGTCATCGATCCCAATTGCGCTGATCGATGTTCATGATATCAACCACTGGATTGTCTGGGCCAGACTCGATTATTAACAAACCACAGACATATAGCTGGAATATTGCTGACCGGACACTAAAACACATTTGCACCTGGAAAAAGTTAAACATTTAAAAAAAGTATAACTTTGGCATGCTCTTATTGAAGTAGAGAAACCGAAACCGATTCTCCAATGAAATGTTTCATACTTGTTCCATGGAAATGTGAGTATCATTTTATTTGTTTCCTCTGCTTCTGTAAATATTTAACGTCAACGCCAAAGGTCAGCCCCCCTGCTACCAGTAGGGCAGGATATACTTACCCTTTTAACGAACACCTGGTGTCATCACTGATTTTTATCTGTGATCCATTCATATGATTGTCACCGCTATGATGACTTAAGTGCCTGTTTCGGCAGGTGTTTTATCTCTGGCATTGGAGTTTTATATTTAGACGTGATACATAAACAGGTTCTTCTTCTTTGGAGTAGGGATGTGGTTAACATCTTCTGATTTCTGAGGTAAACGTCTAAGACCTGTATCACTTCGGGCTTTCCTCCAACATTTATCTGACACGCCGCGATATTACTGGAATACTGTTTAAAGCGGCAGTAAACTGAACTCACTCTCCCACTCTGATTTCTAAACCTTCACGTAAATAACTTTAGCTTTGATATTTGTGTCGGAATCCATGGTAAAATACTGAGATTATACGTGTACAGTGTTGGGAAGTTATGCCCCTTTTCCTTTAAGTGTCATATGTTTGACGATTCACATTAGCATGGGAATACGTCATGTTCCATATTGCCAGGGAGGCAATAGGCTACTCTGTTTTGCTCTACCGAAAACTATTAGCGAAATATGCATTTATTGTTGTTTTATTGAACAAAAAATCATTTTTGGTTTTTCGATTTACATGGCCAAAGAACCCTGGAGTCTATCCAACCACATGTGTATCCTGGTATTGCTTAGGGCAAAGCATGTCAAGACGCTCGGAGACCAGTGCAATCTAGAGAAATATTGACATTCCAAAACGTAACTCAAAATCGATAATTTTAGGTTTAAAGTTGCATAAAAGATAAAACACCCAGATGTAGTTATAGTTGTTGTAGTGTTGTTTATTATCATCTACAAGGTATGCATACATATATAAACCTGGCAAAAGTTAAGCACTTCCCATTACATATGTTTTTTTAAAATATATAGGTTTGGAAAAATCGTATGACTGTGACATACTCATAGTGATATACAGAAAACGAAATCGATTAATGTTTAAATGGGTTATACTTGTTCCAAGTAAATACTTCTTTGAGTATGTTTCACATCTCTCATCTGCGTCTGTAACTCATATGCTTTCTATAACTTGCGTCCATCTTGAATAGACCTAGGTGTTTCTTATCCAGTGTGCCACAGTGTTACACATTGATTGATAGGAGACCACTGTCATAAGTTTATGTATATCGTTCCAAAGTCCCATGTAGTATGTATGAACTACAGGTGTGGTGCTTAGAAATTTCCCAGGTGTGTATAATAAAGATTCCCTAGTTCAATAGTATATTCCCCGTATTCTTTTAATGTCTCCTTCCATGTCCCTGCAGGATGTTTCAGTTCCAAAACAATGTTCCTCACATAACAAAGTCTGACAGATGGCACAGTATTTATAAAAAAAATATTAAAAAAATATTGCAAGCCTAAAATTTAGATTCGGCGGAATATCATGGTAACAAAAAGATCCATGTATTTATTTTTCAAAATGCAAAAAGAAGGATGTTACTCATATGAATAGCAAGACACAATTCCTGAGTCCAGACTCACGCTCCTGTTTTTTTCTTTGGTTTCGTCTTGTCTGGAATATAGATAGTTGTGTTCTTCAATCTCCATTCTGTAGCATTCTTGTAGTACTCCTCTATTGTCTCCCCTGGGTAAGGGCGCCTCCGACGTTCTTGTGGTATGTGAAACTCCTCTGCTCGGAACAGATTCCAGAGCTCCTTGTATTTCACTGTTCGACCAAACACAGTGATCTGGTAGAGGAACATATCCAGAGTTCTCATCAGCTCCGGTTTAACATAGTGGAAGCTTATGGTCAGCTGTGAGCAGCACTCTGGGCCCTGTGTCGAGAACAGAAATTGAAACAACTCAACTACATATTATGTGTTTGTTGATTTATGCAGGCGGCACTATTACAGCAGCGAAAGTGGGTCATGGAAATATGTGATACACGCCCATTGTACGATGCTCCCAATCTGCCCAGTCACAGACCTGACCACCTGATCTCCCATTTCAGACTGACACGGAATCCAAACGGGAATATACAGCTTCTAAGTCGCTTTATATCAAATACTATAAATATATCAGCATATATATGAACATTGTCTAGAGAAGTCTCCCCGTGCTGTAATTATAAAGTACAAGGAAAAACTATACTAGAAATCTAGAAAAAGCCAATACTAGAGTTTATACTCTAAATCTGAAACGGTGAGAACATGATTGTATATATCTATATATATCTATATATGTAAAACTTTAGATATCAGTCACTTGAAACTATCAGACACAGTTATGCTAGTTGATAAAAACCGTCAGCAACTGCAATCAGTACAGGGGTTTTTCATGAGGTTCTAATTGATAAATACAGGTTTTCATTTCGTGAATGAACGCTTGACATATGAGACCTAGAGACTAAGACCAAGTTAAGCAACTCTGTATCAAATGCACAGATACAGGATACGCTGGAATAATGAAACCTGGCCCATGCTAGTTGGTCTGTCAACACCATATAATGGTATGTGTTTTGTTTTAGCCAGAGGGAATACATCACTTTATGCACATCGTGGCAAAAACTGTAATACTGTTCATTTTAGCGTTACACGAAATTATCCATTCACCAAACAGGAACAGGTAAACTCAGCTTACCGAGTGGTATTTGTTGGCAGAAAACCCGGAGATAAAGTTGGCTACACCAACTTGGAATGTGTCAGGATTTGCACCATGAAAGGTCGATCTGTTGTACTTGTCTAACGAAAGATATGTAGACACCGCAACCTTGTACATGCATCGCCCGGTCTCGATGTCTTCACTTCCTCCAGCGTGGCGACATCTACCTGGCACCCTGTAACCCTGCTCCACCAGTCGACGGAGAGCTTCCCTACTGACAGCATACCCCGCACCACCACCCATGTACCCGTTAGGTGAGAAGGGTGCGAAGTGGTCGCCAACGTAGACAGGTTTGCTGGCGTTTAGATGCGCGAGAAGAAATTTGAGATTTTCCACAATGACATATGTGTCATCATCAGCCTTGAGGAACCAGTCATACTCGTCTAGTGATGTACTATACATGTGTGTGAAAGCATGGACGATTTTCTCTGTGAGAGTGCGATGGGAGTCGGGAATGGTCACTCCTAATATGTCCGGCCCTGTTTTGTTAGTTGTCATGACATACAGCATCTTGTCACATCTCCTGCCCCACGTCTCATTGACGGCCTTCAGTTTGGTCTCCATGTTGACCTCCCTGGTGGTGATGAAACAGGCCAGACGGACCTTCCTGGACAGAGCTTGAGCCACGGTGCTGTCCACAGCTACTGCAAGAGTGGCAACAATAGGATGTTATATGACAGTCATGCATCAATCAATCAATCACAGAGCTCCCCACAGCTACTGCAAGAGTGGCAACAATAGGATGTTATATGACAGTCATGCATCAACCACGAACCTGGATAAGCAAAATTATGTGAAATACACACCTATATTTTACATGACGAAGTCGATCTAGGCAATATGAAGTGAACATTACGTCGCCTTAACAATATTCAAGTTAAAGGTTTAGTGGTTCATAATACATTAGTATCTAACGTGTGGCCCACCAATATAGATAATATTCCATGTGTCGAGTGACGAGGGGAGGAAATATTGTTACGAGTGGCGTAGACACATGGAATATCCTTTTTATACTTTTTGTGTAGTTGTCTACCGGAAAATTAAATTATTGCATTACAAATGTAAAACCTTGAAATTCTCCTGACACAAAAGGGGCGGTTCACCAAACCTTGGATTTTCGACTTTAAAAAGTAGTTTCATGTTTGCAAATTTAAAAATATATATAAACAACAAAAGTATCAAATACTATTTAGGTTCACGAACGTTCTTCATCATGCATTTAGATATGAATATATACAAAATGAACATTAACAAAATATATTCTTGAAATCTAGGAGCCTGCTGTTGGAAGCAAAATAATGCACTCTGGTCAAGTAACAAAAATGGCACTTTGGGAAACGAACAGTCTCTATTGACGAGTTAAATGAGAAATTTACAGTTTGTGAGTAAATATTTACGAGAGAATAAAAAATAAAATGGATATAAACTCCATGAATGACGATCTGTCTTTTGCCTTGTCAATGTAGAATTAAAGAAACATGGACGTCAACCGTTTGTGTTCCGGCTTGAAACTTGAGATAATGGGGAGCTAACTCTTGTAGGACAATAGCTACGTTAAATTTTTATGTTCACTGCAGAAAAATTACAAATGAATATATCACTTTTCTTAACTTCGGAAAACTCAGTCTTTTACACTGATGTATATCATAAAGAAAGCATTTTTTCACTTTTTTGTAAATCCCATATCTAAAAGACTTGTCTGCATAACTGTCTGATGACAAACCATTGGTCAGGTGACATGGATAAAAAACAGGCAGATGAAATTAGAAGCTTCACTGTCAAATCCATTATTATAAAGCACAAATATGTTTAGTAAGATTATATTATCAGTTTCTTGCATTTTCAGATAAATTAAATGAAAACGTTGCTCATAGTATAGTCGATTGTTCTATGTCAATGTCAAAAATAGATCAGAACAGTCTGAAACTAAATTTACCCATCTCATAGAACCAATTATATTATAAATAAACGTGGAGGTAATCCAATGTTGTCACGGTACTCTTTCCTATTTGAGAGAGAGTTTGAACTTACAAATATGTGAAATGAAATCCTTACTCACATCTTGACGTTTATTTGTTTGGGTGGACTTATTCAGGGACAACCGAATACATTTAAACATGTTACGGAAAGCATTGACAAAACGCCTAGAATTTGTTGAGACCTTTAGTTATATGAGAGAACATTTTCAACATTTCAGCTTCATGGGCCGTTAAGAAAAACGGTTTCCTTTATATAGTTTATATTTCCCAAAGCTGATGTTAGTGTGGTTAACATTGGCTCTTGCTTTCATGATCAGTCTGCCAAACTGGGGCTTATATTTTTTACAGCATCATTGATGACGACTTCACAGGGATAAATACCAAACGTCAACCACAGAGAATAACCAGTCTCGATTATCCAGAACAATGGAGGTAACAGTGTATGAATGGGCCACTGAAAATACGTGGTGACACTAGGTTTTCGTGCCTTACCAGTTGCAATGAACACTCACACAATTGGCATACAATAAGTATGCGTATGTTGCTTTAAACATGTTAACACATTTTAATGATATGTTGGCTTGTCGTGACAATCAAACGATTTCATTGTTCACAGTTCATGGTTTGCTGGTTTTGAGTGAAACCTGGGGCTATTCCATTTACTCTCTCGTTGGTCAGAAAGACAAGACAATTAGTGAGTAGACTGTTCACAAACTGACTTCAAATTGATTTGATGTTGCTACAACCCAGGGATCATTGTGGTATGTATGGTCATTGTTTATTCAGCATGCCAAGGAACCTTCTGTGGCTTGAAGCTCAGGCAATGCTCCATATATCTGACTAGTCATAATATAACGGATATGATATTCATTTGTGGCGTCAAACCAAATGTGTGATGTGATGTCTACAGGTAACGGAACGCCTTGACTTACAAGTGAAATCTTCGTTATTCCATTCTCCGTCTTTGACTTCATCCTTGCTTTCTAGAAACAGGTCAAGGCCGTGTTCTGTCAGGCGAATGTCATCTTCATGAGCACCGGTCCCAATAATCGAATCCTGTAGGTGGGTAAAATCACTTGCAAAACGGGCTGGTGAATAGCGACTATCTGCAAAAATAGTCCAGGGATAAATAGAAGGACTGGATAAACTAGTCATGGCACATTGCTTTGCACATGATCAAGCACATGGTACATCGCATGGTGCATCGCATGGTACATCACATGGTACATTACATGGTACATTACATGGTACATCACATGGTACATTACATGGTACATTACGTGGTACATTACATGGTGCATCACATGGTACATTACATGGTGCAGCGCATGGTACATTACATGGTACATTACATGGTACATCACGTGGTACATTACATGGTACATCACATGGTACATTACATGGTACATCACCTGGTACATCACATGGTACATTACATGGTACACCACGTGGTACATTACATGGTACATCACATGGTGCATCACATGGTACATAACATGGTACATTACATGGTACATCACATGGTGCAGCGCATGATACATCACATGGTGCAGCGCATGATACATTGCATGTACAACACAGAATTTGCTGTTCTACTTCTGTACATATCGTGGACAACAATTAGATGCAAGCTGTGATCATCAATATCTTACTCACCTGAATGCGTCATCACGAGGAGTAAGATGACGAAGACGGCCCCAACGAGGAAGGTGAACACGACAAAGAACCTCCTCAAACTGTACATACTGGCGTCCTGTAACCACCTGGAATAAAGTATATCATTACACTGTACATACTGACGTCATGTAACCAATAGTAAAAAAGGACATCATGGCACTATACATACTTGCGTCCTGTAACAACCTGTTACAAAGTATTTCATGACACTGTACAAACTGGCGTCCCGTAAAGGGGCCATTACACCAAACGGCGATCGCTCTGCGCTCCTTCTGCGTCCTAAAATTTGACTAGAACGCAGTGGGGTCGCCATACTCAAGAAAACTCTCTTTTGGTGTAATCGCTCCTACGACCGTTCTGCCTTCCTTCTGCGACTAAATATGTTACTTTTGTCAATGTCACTGCGTTCCCTGAACGACCTAGGCGTTCACTGTGCGATATCTCTGCGCTCCCTCTGCGTCTCCTCTGCGTTCCCTATGCTTTCCCTCTGCCTCCCCTCTTCCTCCTTATTGCAACTAACTACCGCGCTGCCACCCCTCTACGACCAATGGCGATCGCTCAACGACCTTTCAGCGATGCCTCTGCCTCCTAGGCGATCGCCGAACGACCACTCAGCGATGCTTCTGCCTTCTTTGCGAAAGCTGAACATCCTGACTATAAAAGGCTCATCTGCAGACGATTTTTTATCAGTCTATGTCAGCTCCTGGTGATACAACTAGTGATGGACAACCAGCGCTTGAAAATTGCTATCATACAAGGTCATCAAGCACTGTTGTTACACCAAATGAGTATTGGTATAATGGAACGCAAACTGAACAGACGAAGAAGGAAAATGAGAACCTGGTGGTTTCGCCCATGGTTGACGCATCAAAGAAGGTTCCAATTCGGACATTACAGCCAATTGTTGCACGAGCTACGTTTGGAGGACGAAGGTTCATTATTCAAATCCCTTAGAATGGAACCAAGAATGTTTGATGAAATACTTCAAAGAGTAAGCCCAAGAATATTAAGACAAAATACTAATTACAGAGAATGTTTGGACCCTGGTCTTAAACTTGCTGTGACTCTCCGATACCTTGCTACAGGAGACAAGTATCCTTCGCTACAATACCAGTATCGTGTATCACGTAGCACTATCTCTGTGTTTGTACCTGAGGTTTGTAGAGCAATCCGAGAAGGGTACAAGAACGAAGTTGTGCATTGTCCACGAAACCCCAATGAGTGGAAGACAGTTGCAGATGACTTTAAGAACCGATGGAATGTACCTCATGCATGTGGTGCTATTGCTGGAAAACATGTGACCTTGCGATGTCCCCCAAACACAGGAAGCTTGTATTACAATTACAAAGGATTCTTTTCTATTGTGCTCCTTGCGTTGGTGGATGCTAACTACAAATTTATATGGTGTGATGTTGGCGGGTTTGGTTCGATGTCAGATTCCCAGATATTTAATGAATCTGAATTGAAGGAATGTCTTGAAGACGATACAATCAATTTTCCAGTTTCGGAGCCTCTGCCACATGATGACATGAACATTCCATTCTTCATTCTAAGTGATGACGCATTTGCTCTTAGGACATACAAAACCTTACTCTATAAGAGGACTGACTAAAGAGCAGCGTATCTTCAATTACCGTATTTCTCGTGGTAGACGCGTGGTAGAGAATGCTTTCGGCATTTTAGCTCAGCGTTTTCAAGTATTCCTCACAACAAATTTTTACAGGATGTTGTAGAAGCATGCATCTGTCTGCACAATTTAATGCGCACGAGATATCCAGCTCTACAAAATGCAGCACTTGATACAGAGGATGAGAATCATAACCTTATTCCTGGAAACTGGCGACAGCTACTAAACATGTGTGATGTCAATCAAGTAGTCGGACCAAACTGTGCAACACGACCAGGAAAACAACAACGAGAGTATCTCAAGTTGTATCTTAACAGTGCAGCTGGATCTGTACCTTGGCAGGAACGCATGATTTGAACATTTATGTGACACTTGGTATGGAGTTAATCATACTTAACTGATAAATTTTAAATTGGTAGCATTTTGTACATTTGGAAACTGTTGTTATTGTCTTTATTTATTATTTATTTTTCTCCGAGTTACCAACATATTAATTCATTTGTTGTTTTTAATGTTATTAAACAAATTATTAAAACAAATGTGTTGAGAATGCTTAAATTAATTTTATAACAAATGAAACATACTCTTAGAATAAATGAAGTTAAACATGCTTTAATAAACTTTATTTAATCAGAAAAAGCATAGCAAGCATTGCTATGAAAACTGTAATGAAAATTTACAATAAATTGAACACTGAAATGAAAAAAAGAGAAAATAGAGATATTTTGAAGTTCAAATATAACGCTAATTAAATGTAAAACAACACCAATTATTGAAGCATCAATACACATCCGTAGGAACAGTCAATACAATATGTTTCCAGAATGTATATATAATAACATCAGTCGTTAAGCTTTTTTAAAGCAGGCAATATTAATATATTACATACTGTAAAACACGTGGCTTTATGAAGGCAGAGGAGACGCAGAAAGGAGGCACAGGGATCGCCGAGGACGTACAAGAGTCGTTATGGTCGGCGAATAAAGGCAGAAAGGTCGCAGAGAGGACGCAGAGAGAAGGCACAAGGTAAACAGGATTACATCACAGATTCGTATGAAGACCATTCAGCGACCTCTGTGCGTTCTCTCTGCGACCATGGCGATGCCTCTGCCTCCTTTCTGCGTTCCCTCTGCCTCCGTTCTGCCTCCCTTGAGCGACTTACATCGACGGCGATCTCACTGCGACTGTTTTAAGCAGGTTCAAAACTTTTCAGCGACAGTGGCGCTCTTGGCGATGGCTGAGCGTTCCCTCTGCCTCCCTTGTGCGCTCTACGCGACCGTTCTGCGACCCCTCTGCCTTCAACGCCGACCTAGCAAAACTTAAGAACGCAGAACGGTCGCAGAAAGGTCGCCTTCCGGTGTAATGGGGGTATAACCACCTGTTACAAAGTATTCCATGACACTGTAAAACTTGCGTCATGCAACCACCTGTAACAAAGTATCTCATGACACTGTACATACTGGCGTCCTATAACCACCCGGAACAAAGTATCTCATGACACTGTACATACTGGCGTCATGTAACCACCCGGAACAAAGTACCTCATGACACTGTACATATTGGCGTCATGTAACCACCTGTAACAAAGTATCTCATTAAACTGTACATACTGGCGTCCTGTAACCACCTATAACAAAGTACCTCATGACACTGTACAGATTGGCGTCATGTAACCACCTGTAACAAAGTATCTCATGACACTGTACATACTTGCGTCCAGTAACCGCCTGTAACAAAGTATCTCATTAAACTGTACATACTGGCGTCCTGTAACCACCTATAACAAAGTATATCATGACACTGTACAGATTGGCGTCATGTAACGACTTGTAACAAAGTATCTCATTAAACTGTACATACTGGCGTCCTGTAACCACCTGTAACAAAGTACCTCATGGCACTGTACATACTGGCGTCCTGTAACCACCTATAACAAAGTACCTCATGACATTGTACATTCTGGCGTCATGTTACCGCCTGTAACAAAGTATATCATGACACTGTACATACTTGCGTCCTGTAACCACCTGTAGCAAAGTATTTCATGACACTGTACATACCTGCGTCATGTTACCACCTGTAACAAAGTATCTCATGACACTGTACATACTTGCGTACATGTATGTATGTATGTATGTATGTATGTATGTATGTATGTATGTATGTATGTCTGTATGTATGTATGTCTGTATGGATGGATGGATGGATGTATACATAATGAAACAGCAGAAGATAATTGTTCTTAAAACATTATACAAAATATTTCAAAGAAATGGTAAAATGGTAATGCATCCACCAAGTCACAGAACATTATCCTTTAATCGCCTCTTATGACCATGGGTTGAAATTGACCAATTCGAATTCTAATGCAGAATCTGCACAGGTTCCCAAAACATTCTACAACTAGCGACTCGCACTAAAAGGGTCATCATGTACCGCATCCTTAGTGTCTATGCGACCACGCGCTAATAGGGTCATCATGTACCGCATCCTGCCCCTTCTTAGTGTCTATGCGACCTCGCGCTAATAGGGTCATCATGTACCGCATCCTGCCCCTTCTTAGTGTCTATGCGACCTCGCGCTAATAGGGCCATCATGTACCGCATCCTGCCCCTTCTTAGTGTCTAGGCGACCAGGCGCTAATAGGGTCATCATGTACCGCATCCTGCCCCTTCTTAGTGTCTATGCGACCATGCGCTAATAGGGTCATCATGTACCGCATCCTGCCCCTTCTTAGTGTCTATGCGACCTCGCGCTAATAGGGTCATCATGTACCGCATCCTGCCCCTTCTTAGTGTCTAGGCGACCTCGCGCTAATAGGGTCAGCATGTACCGCATCCTGCCCCTTCTTAGTGTCCAGGCAACCACGCACTAATAGGGTCATCATGTATCGAATTCTGCCCCTTCTTATTGTCTATGCGACCTCGCGCTAATAGGGCCATCATGTACCGCATCCTGCCCCTTCTTAGTGTCTAGGCGACCAGGCGCTAATAGGGTCGTCATGTACCGCATCCTGCCCCTTCTTAGTGTCTATGCGACCATGCGCTAATAGAGTCATCATGTATCGCATCCTGTCCCTTATTAGTGTCTATGTGACCACGCACTAATAGGGCCATCATGTACCGCATCCTGCCCCTTCTTAGTGTCTAGGCGACCAGGCGCTAATAGAGTCACCATGGATCGCATCCTGCCCCTTCTTAGTGTCTATGCGACCTCGCGCTAATAGGGCCATCATGTACCGCATCCTGCCCCTTCTTAGTGTCTATGCGACCTCGCGCTAATACGGTCATCATGTACCGCATCCTGCCCCTTCTTAGTGTCTAGGCGACCAGGCGCTAATAGGGCCATCATGTACCGCATCCTGCCCCTTCTTAGTGTCTATGCGACCTCGCGCTAATAGGGTCATCATGTACCGCATCCTGCCCCTTCTTAGTGTCTAGGCGACCAGGCGCTAATAGGGTCATCATGTACCGCATCCTGCCCCTTCTTAGTGTCTATGCGACCTCGCGCTAATAGGGTCATCATGTACCGCATCCTGCCCCTTCTTAGTGTCTAGGCGACCAGGCGCTAATAGGGCCATCATGCCCCGCATCCTGCCCCTTCTTAGTGTCTATGCCACCTCGCGCTAATAGGGTCATCATGTACCGCATCCTGCCCCTTCTTAGTGTCTAGGCGACCAGGCGCTAATAGGGTCATCATGTACCGCATCCTGCCCCTTCTTAGTGTCTATGCGACCATGCGCTAATAGAGTCATCATGTATCGCATCCTGCCCCTTCTTAGTGTCTATGTGACACGCACTAATAGGGACATCATGTACCGCATCCTGCCCCTTTTTAGTGTCTAGGCGACCTCGCGCTAATAGGGCCATCATGTACCGCATCCTGCCCCTTCTTAGTGTCTAGGCGACCAGGCGCTAATAGGGTCATCATGTACCGCATCCTGCCCCTTCTTAGTGTCTAGGCGACCTCGCGCTAATAGGGTCATCATGTACCGCATCCTGCCCCTTCTTAGTGTCTAGGCGACCAGGCGCTAATAGGGCCATCATGTACCGCATCCTGCCCCTTCTTAGTGTCTATGCGACCTCGCGCTAATAGGGTCATCATGTACCGCATCCTGCCCCTTCTTAGTGTCTAGGCGACCAGGCGCTAATAGGGTCATCATGTACCGCATCCTGCCCCTTCTTAGTGTCTATGCGACCTCGCGCTAATAGGGTCATCATGTACCGCATCCTGCCCCTTCTTAGTGTCTAGGCGACCAGGCGCTAATAGGGCCATCATGTACCGCATCCTGCCCCTTCTTAGTGTCTATGCCACCTCGCGCTGATAGGGTCATCATGTACCGCATCCTGCCCCTTCTTAGTGTCTAGGCGACCAGGCGCTAATAGGGTCATCATGTACCGCATCCTGCCCCTTCTTAGTGTCTATGCGACCATGCGCTAATAGAGTCATCATGTATCGCATCCTGCCCCTTCTTAGTGTCTATGTGACCACGCACTAATAGGGACATCATGTACCGCATCCTGCCCCTTTTTAGTGTCCAGGCGACCTGGCGCTAATAGGGCCATCATGTACCGCATCCTGCCCCTTCTTAGTGTCTAGGCAACCACGCACTAATAGGGTCATCATGTACCGCATCCTGCCCCTTCTTAGTGTCTAGGCGACCAGGCGCTAATAGGGTCATCATGTACCGCATCCTGCCCCTTCTTAGTGTCTATGCGACCATGCGCTAATAGAGTCATCATGTACCGCATCCTGCCCCTTCTTAGTGTCTATGCGACCAGGCGCTAATATGGTCTTCATGTACCGCATCCTGCCCCTTCTTAGTGTCTAGGCGATCACGCACTAATAGGGTCATCATGTACCCTATCCTGCCCCTTCTTAGTGTCTAGGCGACCACGCACTAATAGGGCCATCATGTACCGCATCCTGCCCCTTCTTAGTGTCTATGCGACCATGCGCTAATAGAGTCATCATGTACCGCATCCTGCCCCTTCTTAGTGTCTATGCGACCAGGCGCTAATATGGTCTTCATGTACCGCATCCTGCCCCTTCTTAGTGTCTAGGCGATCACGCACTAATAGGGTCATCATGTACCGTATCCTGCCCCTTCTTAGTGTCTAGGCGACCACGCACTAATAGGGCCATCATGTACCGCATCCTGCCCCTTCTTAGTATCTAGGCAACCACGCACTAATAGGGTCATCATGTATCGCATCCTGCCCCTTCTTAGTGTCTATGCGACCTCGCGCTAATAGGGCCATCATGTACCGCATCCTGCCCCTTCTTAGTGTCTATGCGACCAGGCGCTACTAGAGTCATCATGTATCGCATCCTGCCCCTTCTTAGTGTCTATGTGACCACGCACTAATAGGGCCATCATGTACCGCATCCTGCCCCTTTTTAGTGTCTAAGCGACCACGCGCTAATAGGGTCATCATGTACCGCATCCTGACCCTTCTTAGTGTCTATGTGACCACGCGCTAATAGAGTCATCATGTACCGCATCCTGCCCCTTCTTGGTGTCTATGCGACCAGGCGCTAATAGGGTCTTCTTGTACCGCATCCTGCCCCTTCTTAGTGTCTATGTGACCACGCACTAATAGGGACATCATGTACCGCATCCTGCCCCTTTTTAGTGTCCAGGCGACCTCGCGCTAATAGGGCCATCATGTACCGCATCCTGCCCCTTCTTAGTGTCTAGGCAACCACGCATTAATAGGGTCATCATGTACCGCATCCTGCCCCTTCTTAGTGTCTAGGCGACCAGGCGCTAATAGGGTCATCATGTACCGCATCCTGCCCCTTCTTAGTGTCTATGCGACCATGCGCTAATAGAGTCATCATGTACCGCATCCTGCCCCTTCTTAGTGTCTATGCGACCAGGCGCTAATATGGTCTTCATGTACCGCATCCTGCCCCTTCTTAGTGTCTAGGCGATCACGCACTAATAGGGTCATCATGTACCGTATCCTGCCCCTTCTTAGTGTCTAGGCGACCACGCACTAATAGGGCCATCATGTACCGCATCCTGCCCCTTCTTAGTGTCTAGGCGACCAGGCGCTAATAGGGTCATCATGTACCGCATCCTGCCCCTTCTTAGTGTCTATGCGACCATGCGCTAATAGACTCATCATGTACCGCATCCTGCCCCTTCTTAGTGTCTATGCGACCAGGCGCTAATATGGTCTTCATGTACCGCATCCTGCCCCTTCTTAGTGTCTAGGCGATCACGCACTAATAGGGTCATCATGTACCGTATCCTGCCCCTTCTTAGTGTCTAGGCGACCACGCACTAATAGGGCCATCATGTACCGCATCCTGCCCCTTCTTAGTATCTAGGCAACCACGCACTAATAGGGTCATCATGTATCGCATCCTGCCCCTTCTTAGTGTCTATGCGACCTCGCGCTAATAGGGCCATCATGTACCGCATCCTGCCCCTTCTTGGTGTCTATGCGACCAGGCGCTAATAGGGTCTTCTTGTACCGCATCCTGCCCCTTCTTAGTGTCTATGTGACCACGCGCTAATAGGGCCATCATTTACCACATCCTGCCCCTTCTTAGTGTCTAGTCGACCACGCGCTAATAGGGTCACCATGTACCGCATCCTGCCCCTTCTTAGTGTCTAGTCGACCACGCGCTAATAGAGTCATCATGTACCGCATCCTGCCCCTTCTTAGTGTCTATGTGACCACGCGCTGATAGGGTCATCATGTACCGCATCCTGCCACTTCTTAGTGTCTAGGCGACCATGCGCTAATAGGGCCACCATGTACCGCATCCTGCCCCTTCTTAGTGTCTAGGCGACCTCGCGCTAATAGGGCCATCATGTATCGCATCCTGCCCCTTCTTAGTGTCTATGCGACCAGGCGGTAATAGGGTCATCATGTATCGCATCCTGCCCCTTCTTAATGTCTGTGCGACCAGGCGCTAATAGGGTCATCATGTACCGCATCCTGCCCCTTCTTAGTGTCTATGCGTCCAGGCGCTAATAGGGCCATCATGTACCGCATCCTGCCCCTTCTTAGTGTCTATGCGACCAGGCGCTAATAGGGCCATCATGTACCGCTACCTGCCCCTTCTTAGTGTCTATGCGACCTCGCGCTAATAGGGCCATCATGTACCGCATCCTGCCCCTTCTTAGTGTCTATGCGACCAGGCGCTACTAGAGTCATCATGTATCGCATCCTGCCCCTTCTTAGTGTCTATGTGACCACGCACTAATAGGGCCATCATGTACCGCATCCTGCCCCTTTTTAGTGTCTAAGCGACCACGCGCTAATAGGGTCATCATGTACCGCATCCTGACCCTTCTTAGTGCCTATGTGACCACGCGCTAATAGAGTCATCATGTACCGCATCCTGCCCCTTCTTGGTGTCTATGCGACCATGCGCTAATAGACTCATCATGTACCGCATCCTGCCCCTTCTTAGTGTCTATGCGACCATGCGCTAATAGACTCATCATGTACCGCATCCTGCCCCTTCTTAGTGTCTATGCGACCAGGCGCTAATATGGTCTTCATGTACCGCATCCTGCCCCTTCTTAGTGTCTAGGCGATCACGCACTAATAGGGTCATCATGTACCGTATCCTGCCCCTTCTTAGTGTCTAGGCGACCACGCACTAATAGGGCCATCATGTACCGCATCCTGCCCCTTCTTAGTATCTAGGCAACCACGCACTAATAGGGTCATCATGTATCGCATCCTGCCCCTTCTTAGTGTCTATGCGACCTCGCGCTAATAGGGCCATCATGTACCGCATCCTGCCCCTTCTTGGTGTCTATGCGACCAGGCGCTAATAGGGTCTTCTTGTACCGCATCCTGCCCCTTCTTAGTGTCTATGTGACCACGCGCTAATAGGGCCATCATTTACCACATCCTGCCCCTTCTTAGTGTCTAGTCGACCACGCGCTAATAGGGTCACCATGTACCGCATCCTGCCCCTTCTTAGTGTCTAGTCGACCACGCGCTAATAGAGTCATCATGTACCGCATCCTGCCCCTTCTTAGTGTCTATGTGACCACGCGCTGATAGGGTCATCATGTACCGCATCCTGCCACTTCTTAGTGTCTAGGCGACCATGCGCTAATAGGGCCACCATGTACCGCATCCTGCCCCTTCTTAGTGTCTAGGCGACCTCGCGCTAATAGGGCCATCATGTATCGCATCCTGCCCCTTCTTAGTGTCTATGCGACCAGGCGGTAATAGGGTCATCATGTATCGCATCCTGCCCCTTCTTAATGTCTGTGCGACCAGGCGCTAATAGGGTCATCATGTACCGCATCCTGCCCCTTCTTAGTGTCTATGCGTCCAGGCGCTAATAGGGCCATCATGTACCGCATCCTGCCCCTTCTTAGTGTCTATGCGACCAGGCGCTAATAGGGCCATCATGTACCGCTACCTGCCCCTTCTTAGTGTCTATGCGACCTCGCGCTAATAGGGCCATCATGTACCGCATCCTGCCCCTTCTTAGTGTCTATGCGACCAGGCGCTACTAGAGTCATCATGTATCGCATCCTGCCCCTTCTTAGTGTCTATGTGACCACGCACTAATAGGGCCATCATGTACCGCATCCTGCCCCTTTTTAGTGTCTAAGCGACCACGCGCTAATAGGGTCATCATGTACCGCATCCTGACCCTTCTTAGTGCCTATGTGACCACGCGCTAATAGAGTCATCATGTACCGCATCCTGCCCCTTCTTGGTGTCTATGCGACCAGGCGCTAATAGGGTCTTCTTGTACCGCATCCTGCCCCTTCTTAGTGTCTATGTGACCACGCGCTAATAGGGCCATCATTTACCACATCCTGCCCCTTCTTAGTGTCTAGTCGACCACGCGCTAATAGGGTCACCATGTACCGCATCCTGCCCCTTCTTAGTGTCTAGTCGACCACGCGCTAATAGAGTCATCATGTACCGCATCCTGCCCCTTCTTAGTGTCTATGTGACCACGCGCTGATAGGGTCATCATGTACCGCATCCTGCCACTTCTTAGTGTCTAGGCGACCATGCGCTAATAGGGCCACCATGTACCGCATCCTGCCCCTTCTTAGTGTCTAGGCGACCAGGCGCTAATAGGGTCATCATGTACCGCATCCTGCCCCTTCTTAGTGTCTATGCGACCATGCGCTAATAGAGTCATCATGTATCGCATCCTGCCCCTTCTTAGTGTCTATGTGACCACGCACTAATAGGGACATCATGTACCGCATCCTGCCCCTTTTTAGTGTCCAGGCGACCTCGCGCTAATAGGGCCATCATGTACCGCATCCTGCCCCTTCTTAGTGTCTAGGCAACCACGCATTAATAGGGTCATCATGTACCGCATCCTGCCCCTTCTTAGTGTCTAGGCGACCAGGCGCTAATAGGGTCATCATGTACCGCATCCTGCCCCTTCTTAGTGTCTATGCGACCATGCGCTAATAGAGTCATCATGTACCGCATCCTGCCCCTTCTTAGTGTCTATGCGACCAGGCGCTAATATGGTCTTCATGTACCGCATCCTGCCCCTTCTTAGTGTCTAGGCGATCACGCACTAATAGGGTCATCATGTACCGTATCCTGCCCCTTCTTAGTGTCTAGGCGACCACGCACTAATAGGGCCATCATGTACCGCATCCTGCCCCTTCTTAGTGTCTAGGCGACCACGCGCTAATAGGGTCATCATGTACCGCATCCTGCCCCTTCTTAGTGTCTATGCGACCATGCGCTAATAGAGTCATCATGTACCGCATCCTGCCCCTTCTTAGTGTCTATGCGACCAGGCGCTAATATGGTCTTCATGTACCGCATCCTGCCCCTTCTTAGTGTCTAGGCGATCACGCACTAATAGGGTCATCATGTACCGTATCCTGCCCCTTCTTAGTGTCTAGGCGACCACGCACTAATAGGGCCATCATGTACCGCATCCTGCCCCTTCTTAGTATCTAGGCAACCACGCACTAATAGGGTCAGCATGTATCGCATCCTGCCCCTTCTTAGTGTCTATGCGACCTCGCGCTAATAGGGCCATCATCTACCGCATCCTGACCCTTCTTAGTGTCTATGTGACCACGCGCTAATAGGGCCATCATTTACCACATCCTGCCCCTTCTTAGTGTCTAGTCGACCACGCGCTAATAGGGTCACCATGTACCGCATCCTGCCCCTTCTTAGTGTCTAGTCGACCACGCGCTAATAGAGTCATCATGTACCGCATCCTGCCCCTTCTTAGTGTCTATGTGACCACGCGCTGATAGGGTCATCATGTACCGCATCCTGCCACTTCTTAGTGTCTAGGCGACCATGCGCTAATAGGGCCACCATGTACCGCATCCTGCCCCTTCTTAGTGTCTAGGCGACCTCGCGCTAATAGGGCCATCATGTATCGCATCCTGCCCCTTCTTAGTGTCTATGCGACCAGGCGGTAATAGGGTCATCATGTATCGCATCCTGCCCCTTCTTAATGTCTGTGCGACCAGGCGCTAATAGGGTCATCATGTACCGCATCCTGCCCCTTCTTAGTGTCTATGCGTCCAGGCGCTAATAGGGCCATCATGTACCGCATCCTGCCCCTTCTTAGTGTCTATGCGACCAGGCGCTAATAGGGCCATCATGTACCGCTACCTGCCCCTTCTTAGTGTCTATGTGACCACGCGCTAATAGGGCCATCATGTACCGTATCATCCCCCTTCTTAGTGTCTATGCGCCCAGGCGCTAATAGGGTCATCATGTACCGCATCCTGCCCCTTCTTAGTGTCTATGCGCCCAGGCGCTAATAGGGTCATCATGTACCGCATCCTGCCCCTTCTTAGTGTCTATGCGTCCAGGCGCTAATAGGGCCACCATGTACCGCATCCTGCCCCTTCTTAGTGTCTATGCGACCAGGCGCTAATAGGGCCATCATGTACCGCATCCTGCCCCTTCTTAGTGTCTATGCGCCCAGGCGCTAATAGGGTCATCATGTACCGCATCCTGCCCCTTCTTAGTGTCTATGCGCCCAGGCGCTAATAGGGTCATCATGTACCGCATCCTGCCCCTTCTTAGTGTCTATGCGTCCAGGCGCTAATAGGGCCACCATGTACCGCATCCTGCCCCTTCTTAGTGTCTAGGCGACCACGCGCTAATAGGGTCATCATGTACCGCATCCTGCCCCTTCTTAGTGTCTATGCGACCATGCGCTAATAGAGTCATCATGTACCGCATCCTGCCCCTTCTTAGTGTCTATGCGACCAGGCGCTAATATGGTCTTCATGTACCGCATCCTGCCCCTTCTTAGTGTCTAGGCGATCACGCACTAATAGGGTCATCATGTACCGTATCCTGCCCCTTCTTAGTGTCTAGGCGACCACGCACTAATAGGGCCATCATGTACCGCATCCTGCCCCTTCTTAGTATCTAGGCAACCACGCACTAATAGGGTCAGCATGTACCGCATCCTGCCCCTTCTTAGTGTCTATGCGACCAGGCGCTAATAGGGTCTTCTTGTACCGCATCCTGCCCCTTCTTAGTGTCTATGTGACCACGCGCTAATAGGGCCATCATTTACCACATCCTGCCCCTTCTTAGTGTCTAGTCGACCACGCGCTAATAGGGTCACCATGTACCGCATCCTGCCCCTTCTTAGTGTCTAGTCGACCACGCGCTAATAGAGTCATCATGTACCGCATCCTGCCCCTTCTTAGTGTCTATGTGACCACGCGCTGATAGGGTCATCATGTACCGCATCCTGCCACTTCTTAGTGTCTAGGCGACCATGCGCTAATAGGGCCACCATGTACCGCATCCTGCCCCTTCTTAGTGTCTAGGCGACCTCGCGCTAATAGGGCCATCATGTATCGCATCCTGCCCCTTCTTAGTGTCTATGCGACCAGGCGGTAATAGGGTCATCATGTATCGCATCCTGCCCCTTCTTAATGTCTGTGCGACCAGGCGCTAATAGGGTCATCATGTACCGCATCCTGCCCCTTCTTAGTGTCTATGCGTCCAGGCGCTAATAGGGCCATCATGTACCGCATCCTGCCCCTTCTTAGTGTCTATGCGACCAGGCGCTAATAGGGCCATCATGTACCGCTACCTGCCCCTTCTTAGTGTCTATGTGACCACGCGCTAATAGGGCCATCATGTACCGTATCATCCCCCTTCTTAGTGTCTATGCGCCCAGGCGCTAATAGGGTCATCATGTACCGCATCCTGCCCCTTCTTAGTGTCTATGCGCCCAGGCGCTAATAGGGTCATCATGTACCGCATCCTGCCCCTTCTTAGTGTCTATGCGTCCAGGCGCTAATAGGGCCACCATGTACCGCATCCTGCCCCTTCTTAGTGTCTATGCGACCAGGCGCTAATAGGGCCATCATGTACCGCATCCTGCCCCTTCTTAGTGTCTATGTGACCACGCGCTGATAGGGCCATCATGTACCGGATCCTGCCCCTTCTTAGAGTCTATGTGACCACGCACTAATAGGGCCATCATGTACCGCATCCTGCCCCTTCTTAGTGTCTAGGCAACCACGCACTAATAGGGTCATCATGTATCGCATCCTGCCCCTTCTTAGTGTCTATGCGACCTCGCGCTAATAGGGCCATCATGTACCGCATCCTGCCCCTTCTTAGTGTCTATGTGACCACGCGCTGATAGGGCCATCATGTACTGCATCCTGCCCCTTCTTAGAGTCTATGTGACCACGCGCTAATAGGGCCATCATGTACCGCATCCTGCCCCTTCTTAGTGTCTATGTGACCACGCACAAATAGGGCCATCATGTACCGCATCCTCCCCCTTCTTAGTGTCTAGGCGAACACGCGCTAATAGGGCCATCATGTACCGCATCCTGCCCCTTCTAAGTGTCTATGCGACAAGGCGCTAATAGGGTCATCATGTACCGCATCCTGCCCCTTCTTAGTGTCTAGGCGACCATGCACTAATAGGGTCATCATGTACCGTATCCTGCCCCTTCTTAGTGTCTATGTGACCACGCGCTGATAGGGCCATCATGTACCGCATCCTGCCCCTTCTTAGTGTCTATGTGACCACGCGCTAATAGGGCCATCATGTACCGCATCCTGCCCCTTCTTAGTGTCTATGTGACCACGCACAAATAGGGCCATCATGTACCGCATCCTGCCCCTTCTTAGTGTCTAGGCGAACACGCGCTAATAGGGCCATCATGTACCGCATCCTGCCCCTTCTAAGTGTCTATGCGACCAGGCGCTAATAGGGTCATCATGTACCGCATCCTGCCCCTTCTTTGTGTCTAGGCGACCATGCACTAATAGGGTCTTCATGTACCGCATCCTGCCCCTTCTTTGTGTCTAGGCGGCCAGGCGCTAATAGGGTCACCATGTACCGCATCCTGCCCCTTCTTAGTGTCTATGTGACCACGCGCTAATAGGGCCATCATGTACCGCATCCTGCCCCTTCTTAGTGTCTATGTGACCACGCGCTAATAGGGCCATCATGTACCGCATCCTGCCCCTTCTTAGTGTCTATGTGACCACGCACAAATAGGGCCATCATGTACCGCATCCTGCCCCTTCTTAGTGTCTAGGCGAACACGCGCTAATAGGGCCATCATGTACCGCATCCTGCCCCTTCTAAGTGTCTATGCGACCAGGCGCTAATAGGGTCATCATGTACCGCATCCTGCCCCTTCTTTGTGTCTAGGCGACCATGCACTAATAGGGTCTTCATGTACCGCATCCTGCCCCTTCTTTGTGTCTAGGCGGCCAGGCGCTAATAGGGTCACCATGTACCGCATCCTGCCCCTTCTTAGTGTCTATGCGACCACGCGCTAATAGGGTCATCATGTATCGTATCCTGCCCCTTCTTAGTGTCTATGTGACCACGCGCTGATAGGGCCATCATGTACCGCATCCTGCCCCTTCGTAGAGTCTACTTGACCACGCGCTGATAGTGCCATCATGTACCGCATCCTGCCCCTTCTTAGTGTCTATGTGACCACGCACAAATAGGGCCATCATGTACCGCATCCTGCCCCTTCTTAGTGTCTAGGCGAACACGCGCTAATAGGGCCATCATGTACCGCATCCTGCCCCTTCTTTGTGTCTATGCGACAAGGCGCTAATAGGGTCATCATGTACCGCATCCTGCCCCTTCTTAGTGTCTAGGCGACCATGCACTAATAGGGTCATCATGTACCGTATCCTGCCCCTTCTTAGTGTCTATGTGACCACGCGCTGATAGGGCCATCATGTACCGCATCCTGCCCCTTCTTAGTGTCTATGTGACCACGCGCTAATAGGGCCATCATGTACCGCATCCTGCCCCTTCTTAGTGTCTATGTGACCACGCACAAATAGGGCCATCATGTACCGCATCCTGCCCCTTCTTAGTGTCTAGGCGAACACGCGCTAATAGGGCCATCATGTACCGCATCCTGCCCCTTCTAAGTGTCTATGCGACCAGGCGCTAATAGGGTCATCATGTACCGCATCCTGCCCCTTCTTAGTGTCTAGGCGACCATGCACTAATAGGGTCTTCATGTACCGCATCCTGCCCCTTCTTTGTGTCTAGGCGGCCAGGCGCTAACAGGGTCACCATGTACCGCATCCTGCCCCTTCTTAGTGTCTAGGCAACCACGCGCTAATAGGGTCATCATGTACCGCATCCTGCCCATTCTTAGTGTCTATGCGACCAGGCGCTAATAGGGTCACCATGTACCGGATTCTGCCCCTTCTTAGTGTCTAGGCGACCACGCGCTAATAGGGTCATCATGTACCGTATCCTGCCCCTTCTTAGTGTATATGTGACCACGCGCTAATAGGGTCATCATGTACCGCATCCTGCCCCTTCTTAGTGTCTAGGCGACCAGGCGCTAATAGGGCCATCATGTACCGCTACCTGCCCCTTCTTAGTGTCTATGTGACCACGCGCTAATAGGGCCATCATGTACCGTATCATCCCCCTTCTTAGTGTATATGCGCCCATGCGCTAATAGGGTCATCATGTACCGCATCCTGCCCCTTCTTAGTGTCTATGCGCCCAGGCGCTAATAGGGTCATCATGTACCGCATCCTGCCCCTTCTTAGTGTCTATGCGACCAGGCGCTAATAGGGCCATCATGTACCGCATCCTGCCCCTTCTTAGTGTCTATGCGACCAGGCGCTAATAGGGCCATCATGTACCGCATCCTGCCCCTTCTTAGTGTCTATGTGACCATGCGCTGATAGGGCCATCATGTACCGCATCCTGCCCCTTCTTAGAGTCTATGTGACCACGCGCTAATAGGGCCATCATGTACCGCATCCTGCCCCTTCTTAGTGTCTATGTGACCACGCACTAATAGGGCCATCATGTACCGCATCCTGCCCCTTCTTAGTGTCTAGGCAACCACGCACTAATAGGGTCATCATGTATCGCATCCTGCCCCTTCTTAGTGTCTATGCGACCTCGCGCTAATAGGGCCATCATGTACCGCATCCTGCCCCTTCTTAGTGTCTAGGCGACCAGGCGCTAATAGGGTCATCATGTACCGCTTCCTACCCCTTCTTAGTGTCTAGGCGACCAGGCACTAATAGGGTCTTTATGTACCGCATCCTGCCCCTTCTTTGTGTGTAGGCGGCCAGGCGCTAATAGGGTCACCATGTACCGCATCGTGCCCCTTCTTAGTGTCTAGGCAACCACGCGCTAATAGGGTCATCATGTACCGTATCCTGCCAATTCTTAGTGTCTATGCGACAAGGCGCTAATAGGGTCACCATGTACCGCATCCTGCCCCTTCTTAGTGTCTAGGCGACCACGCGCTAATAGGGTCATCATGTGCCGTATCCTGCCCCTTCTTAGTGTCTATGTGACCACGCGCTGATAGGGCCATCATGTACCGCATCCTGCCCCTTCTTAGAGTCTATGTGACCACGCGCTAATAGGGCCATCATGTACCGCATCCTGCCCCTTCTTAGTGTCTATGTGACCACGCACAAATAGGGCCATCATGTACCGCATCCTCCCCCTTCTTAGTGTCTAGGCGAACACGCGCTAATAGGGCCATCATGTACCGCATCCTGCCCCTTCTAAGTGTCTATGCGACCAGGCGCTAATAGGGTCATCATGTACCGCATCCTGCCCCTTCTTAGTGTTTAGGCGACCATGCACTAATAGGGTCTTCATGTACCGCATCCTGCCCCTTCTTTGTGTCTAGGCGGCCAGGCGCTAATAGGGTCACCATGTACCGCATCCTGCCCCTTCTTAGTGTCTAGGCAACCACGTGCTAATAGGGTCATCATGTACCGCATCCTGCCCATTCTTAGTGTCCATGCGACCAGGCGCTAATAGGGCCATCATGTACCGCATCCTGCCCCTTCTTAGTGTTTAAGCGACCACGCGCTAATAGGGCCATCATGTACCGCATCCTGCCCCTTCTTAGTGTCTATGTGACCAGGCGCTAATAGAGTCATCATGTATCGCATCCTGCCCCTTCTTAGTGTCTATGTGACCAGGCGCTGATAGGGTCATCATGTACCGCATCCTGCCCCTTCTTAGTGTCTCTTTGTGACCACGCGCTAATAGGGTCATCATGTACCGCATCCTGTCCCTTCTTAGTGTCTAGGCGACCATGCACTAGTAGGGTCATAATGTACCGCATCCTGCCCCTTCTAAGTGTCTATGCGACCATGCACTAATAGGGCCATCATGTACCGCATCCTGCCCCTTCTTAGTGTCTAGGCGACCATGCACTAATAGGGCCATCTTGTACCGCATCCTGCC